>NW_009647856.1:9527555-9552255 GCF_000708025.1 Charadrius vociferus | reverse complement strand
AATGTGGCCGGTTCTTTGCCCCTCTTACCTGACCTCTAGCAGAAACTCTGACAGTTTCTGTGCAATTTCAAAAGGACCTGGAAACCATTACTGTAATGTAGGTAGTTTCCCTTTCACCTGTGCAAGTTTTCTAACATTACGAGTGTGAGAGTGACCTTTAAATCATCGAGAGTTTTCTGTTTTAAACCATCTCTGTCTAAATGAGTATTTCCACCTCAACAACAGAATTAAATTTGTCCCCTTCTCCGAAAGAAATTCAAAACTTAGTAAACTCTTGCAAAAACTAAATTTCTGCTAAGAAACCACTGTAATGTTTGGAGCTTTCTTTCACTAGACATGTCCGCAGCATATCTTGCTTTGCTGGTGTTTTATGACGTGGGTCTTTGCTGTTCCAGTTACTTGGCCTAGGATTACTTTGTCCAGCCTAGAGGAGGTGCTGCCCAAAATGAAAGAACAGCTTCTTCTTTTGTGCTGGAATTTGCACAGTGCCACCAGCTTTTGTCTGGATAAGGTCTATAATAATAAATAAAATGAGCTGGGGACCATTCCATGAGGGGAGGCAGCACAGAACAGTTCAAGTCCACAGGACTAAACTCTTGTTTTTTCCAAACACACACCTCATCCAAATCGTGTCCCAGGAGTTGTCTATGGCCCTGGACATCTTCTGTGCAAAGCTGAAACCATATCAAATACGCTAACAAATAAAAAGCATAGATGATCAAAAGACGGGGCTCAAACCCCGTGCTCTACCTCATTTTACTGGCAAGTGTAGATCCAACTAGTGTGCTTACAGAAGCAGAAGCATCCACCTAAGGGAGGGGGCAGGACTGGGACCGGGAATGCCATGCTACCCTACAATCCTCTCAGCTTCAGCACAGATTTATGCTAGACTAGGATGACCGTATGACAACATCACGCTCCAAAAACAATTATCTTTCTTTTTTGTGACACTAGATTTACTCTTGGACTAATAAACTCAGAGGAGCAAAGGGGTCTGGTGATCGCTAGGGCTGGCACAAAGGGAATGGATGGGAATGGGTAGCTGGAGGAGGGAAGGGAGGGGGGAGGACTACAATCACCAGTGATTAGACTGAGTTAGGCTGGTATGAAATTGCAACCTCAGAATACAACAGTTTGATGAGCCTACTGGCTTCCTTTTGAGTAGGTTGATAGTCAAATCCCTGACACAACTATGACCACATGTAGAGTGCTGGCCTTACTCCAGATTTCATAAACCCTCCTGACCCAGACAGCTGACTGCTTACTCTAACTCATTTCTTTCCCCTGGTCCCTCCATCCTTACCCCTTCAGAAGTGTTTGTGGTTAATATCTTCCCTTTAAAACTACTGCTTCATTTTCTCTTCTGCCAACATACTTGTCTTCGGTGAAAAGGTGCTGAAGAAGATATATTTTCCCTGAAAACTCTGTATCTCAGCCATATGAGCTCTCATCAAGCAGTGATGCCACCCTGGGGGGTTTGGGTTAGGATCTCATCTCTTCTTGCTGCAGGAGGCCCCGAGGAAGACTTGTCTACATCTCTCTGCAGGGATAGGAACAGTCAGAGCCTGCAGCTGGGGTTCAGTCATCTAAAAGTCATATCAGTGTAGAGATAGTGTTTGTTACTTCTTATTTTCACCTCTGACCAAAAAGTCTTTCACATCATTACCTCCTCACTGATTGCCAGTGTCTTTGGAAGAGGCCCTGGATGAAGTGGATGCACTACCTGTGTCAGTGGCTCCCAAACCTCTGAGCAACCACAGATCACTGTCAACTCTCAAATTCCCTGTGGTTCATGAGCATTAGAACTGTCAAGTCTGCAAATTGCTGTGTTTAATTTGATTTTGCATAACAGCTTCGGACCATAAAAGACGGTCTCATGGACCACAGTTTGGACTGAAGTAATGACTTTCAGTAGAAGGCCTTCTGGAAAGCAATTGTCTTTATCCCACATACATTTTTCAGTGTGCCATTTAGAAAACGATATTCTTATCATCTGTGCAAAAAGCAGGCCTAAAATTGCCAATGTCCTAACTTCTTCACTGGTGTAAGACAGGCTAGTTAGCATTTCTGCTCAGTACAACCTGCATCTCATGCTGTTACTGTTCTCTAACTGCCTCATCTCACAATGAGAAGAAAAGAACAAAAATCAAGATTTATTTTAAGTTTTTCTGTCAATTAGAAATTCCAGGTTAACAGAAAAAAAAGAAGCGAAATCGTCTGTCTCAGATGAGGGAGGTACAGAATATTGTTATTTTTATATCACTCAATCAATCATGAATTGAGCTATAAAAGTCCTAAATTCCTCACAGTCCCATATTGAGATGGAAGTTAATGCTTCATTAGCGGTAAAAGCTTCAGGTTATGTTACCGAGTAACCTTTTGTTCAAACACGATGTCTGACATTTGCCTAAGTACTCGGGTATGTCTATCTCTGAGCTATTGAGATGATGTGACTCACCAAGCTCTTGTAAACAGGGTGGTTTTGGTTTTTTTTCTACCTCCTCTCAATACCGTGCATCCTTGCAGTTTGTTTTCTCAGAAACACAGCTGTCTGGTCGGGCAATGACATTCTTGGGCTTCATCTGCCCTTTTGCTACAGCATCAAATTTGTGTTTATTGTGTACCTGGCAGCTGGTCCTACAGAGGAGAGAGAGACTAAGACAGCAATGCTTAACCCAGCTGAGCCCCTGGGTTAAGCGGGATGTGGCTGTAAAAGGCAGTTCTGCAGAAACAGCAAGGCAGAGATAAAATTACTTTCTCATGGTGTCCCAAAGATCTTTGTACCCGTACAAAGATCTCTGTACCTTTGACCCTGCTTTCACGCAGTGGGAAGGTCACCTAACAGATTCTTTCTATATCCTCCTCCCGTAATTACTTATTTGAGCTTACATACAAAATTAACATCAGGACTTATTTAGCCTCAAGCCACGTGTGAGCTCTACACAGGAACAGACTAACTTCCATGGAGGAATGGGAGGACTGAGGCGTCTCCCTGCAGCGATGCCTGGTTCTGCACCAGGATGTGAGGCTGGCTAGGACATGTTGGGCCTTAGAAGTAGTAGTAGGAAAATATAGCAGGAAAATATATCTCAGCAATTATAATCCTTCCATAAAAGTATCCAGTTCCCTCTTTAAACCAACTGAAGACTGCTCTGAAATGCCAGTGTTTGAATGGGTAGGAACCGTCCTTTAATTGCCAGACAAAACATACCCATGGCTCCATTTCTACCGTGATTTCCATTGCAGTTTTCAATTCAGACTACTATACTCTAAAACGGGTTGTCCTCTTCATTGCCAGAAATGGGAAACTCAGTTCTTTTCAAAGACCTGGATGACTCAAGCTGATCTGCTCTAGGTAATACTTTCAAACTTGCTTAAGCCCCAAAATTTGGTAAATAGAAGTCACTGATGGTGCATGTCCTGTAGCATAGTCTGAGTTGGGTTGGTAACAGCATTATCTCACTATGGCAGGTTGGTTGCAAGGCCAGGGTAATGCTAAAGATGCACAGGGCTACATTGGTACTGCTGTGGCTATTACCTTCAACATGGCTTGTCCTAAGTTCATTTAAAAAATTGTCTTAGAGGTAAGCATAAGCCTGGGGGATGATTTTTTCTGTTTTGCAAGAATTCCAGAAGATAAGGGGTTTTTTTTTGTTACATATTTGCAATGCATCTGTGACAGTCATTTAAAACAAGAGCAGCAACTCCGTGAGTTCATTGTCTCTAGGGGCTGGAGTAGAAATGCATCTTCCCTATTGACAGAGCACCCCAGAATTAGGAAACAGGAAATATGTCTTTCTCCCTCCAGGACCTCCCATTATTTAATTTTCTGTTATGGGTTTTTGGTCTCTGTTCACTGTCTTGACTTCAAAAGTCAGGGAATTATTGTTTGATAAGTGAATTTCAGAGAGGGCATACCTAGCTCTACTAAGATTTTTGTTTGGTTGGTTGGTTGCTTTTTCTTATCTCTGTTCCTCATAGAAAAAATGCCCAATGGAGGGAAGATCATTACTCACAGAGGAAAAAAAAAAAACACGTTTGGCACTTGGAAACTTGAAAATTGCTGTTTTCTGCAAATGCTGTTCCAGTGTTTGGGAACTACAGAAAAGGATTTCACTGACTCTAATAACATGTTACATGTAACAACACAGTGTTTTCTTTTATGTCCCTGCTCCTGAGCATGATCTTTTTCTTGATTTCACATCCCTTACAACATACTTTTTACAAGGGCATAGGACGAGGGGGAATGGCTTCAAACTGGAAGAGAAGAGATGTAGATTGGATATTAGGAAGAAATTTTTCACTCCGAGGGTGGTGAGGCACTGCAACAAATTGCCCAGGGAAGTTGTGGAGGCCCCATCCCTGGAGGTGTTCAAGGCCAGGTTGGATGCGTTTTTGAGCAACCTGGTCTAGAGGGAGGTGTCCCTGCCCCTGGCGGGGGGTTGGAACTAGATGATCTTTAAGGTCCCTTCCAACCTAAACCATTCTATGATTTTATGATCCTGCACATTGAAATTGGTATAAACCAGTTTCTAGCACATTCTTTGTGAACCTACATTCCTTGTGGAGTTCTTGTGGACTTTGAATAAAATAAGCACTATAACGTGGTGGTCACCCTAAAACCTCTCCAGTGTTGCCTAAGTAACTACATAACATTATCTCCATGCATACTGAGCTGCCTTTGCTCTCCATGGCATTTCTACCTAGAGGAGGTTGCGCTGGCAGAAACAATGATACCCAAGTAGGCAAAGCAAACCTGGGAAGCCTGTAAAGGTGACTGCTGTGCAGGGAAAGATATTGGGGCTGCAGCTGTGAGGCCTCACAAGTGAATAAACCTTCATCCCATTGGAAGGAGAAGGTCTGGGTACTTGCAGTCAGCTTTTGAGGACCGGATGGATTTGCAGCATGGAAGACATATGGATACAAAGGAGTCTGGTACCATGAACCTGGCAGGATCACAGAATCATAGAATCATAGAATTGCCTAGGTTGGAAGGGACCTTTAAGATCACCAAGTCAAATCATCAGCCTAACACTGCCAAAACCACCATTAAACCATGTCCCTCAGCACCACGTCTACCCATCTTTTAAATACACCCAGGGATGGTGATTCCACCACTTCCCTGGGCAACCTGTTCCAATGCTTGACAAACCTTTCTGTGAAGAACTTTTTCCTAATATCCATCCTAAAACTCCCCTGGGATGAGCTGGGAGTCTCCTGTGAGGTATGGCATGTCCGTATAGTCAGGTAGACTTTTTCAGTTCTTTAGCTGAGCTAGAGAGCCTTCGAGGCACAAGGTCTGCCCTTCAATACTGCCAGCCCTGTCTCCCTGTGCAGTCAATAGTGCAGGTATCTCCAGCAGGACATGACTACCTCTCTGTCTGGGCCAAGGGGTGGTCTATCTAGAAAAGGTCATGGGGTGCAGCTTTTAATTAGCTATTCAATAATAATAATCCATACATAGAAAGCAAATTTATGTGTCTATTTCTGCCTATTAGCAAGCATTCCCTGTCATTTGCTGGAAAAATAGGCAGGGATCTAGTTCAGGCATCCTATTAAAATGCTGTCAGCTGGGAGCTCTTTAACATTTTCTCTTCAGGGATCCATAAATATTCAGTGTTCTTGTCCTGAAGGGCAGTTATTTTAGACTTAAGGATGTCTTGACATCCTTAAAAGCTGAAGTCCACCAAAGTATGGGTAAACTTAGTTGCTTCCAGACCCATATGGAGAAAGGCAGGTCTTAAAAGTGCAAGAAAACTGGTTTCCAGACTTAGCAGTGTAAGCAAAAAAGTAAAATCAGGAACAAAGAAATGTGTTTTATGGTCACATTTGGGGTGTGATTACCAGAACATCTGAGCTGCCATGAAAAGGCAAGATCTTTCACACAATTTCTTCTCATTTTCTCTTTCCTGCTGCCAGTTCTTCTGTCCTCTCCTTTTGCTCTGCCTCTCTTCTTTTGTATCAGTGTTGTTGCTCATCGGCTCTGGTCCTGCTTATCTTGCTGAACCAATAGAAAATAGTCCATTAGCTCTTTTTTTGGAAGGAGACATGTAGGGGAAGGTTCATTTTTCTGCCAGGTCAGGGAGTTGTGTTGGCTCTCATCATCATCCGATGAATTGATATAGTATATATAACATTGGCGTGTGACCAGAGATGGGAAAAGAGAACAATTGGGGTGTGTGAAATGGGACCTTCCCTTTTTGTCAGTGGTGAGCCATTAGATCAGTTTACTTTGTCCTGTGCAACTTTATCTTCTGATGTTGTGGACTTCTTCCCTTGAAAGTGTATTTACCATCGTGGGGTTTCCTTGATTTGTGCATGGTTGAGCCTTGAACAAAAGGTGAGATCTGCCTTTGCTATCTACAGGATCTGTAAAGAAAAGGCAGTTGCCCTGAGCGCTGTAATTGGAACAAATCTCCCTGGGGAAGGTAACAGAGCCTTCAGCAGAAGGACAGTAATTAGGCTCTGATCTTCCTTTGCCTTAGGATGAGGTCACTAACAAGCACTGATGACGCTGTGGAGAATACCATACTTTTCTGGAAAAAAAGACATGTCCTGGCTTGATGTTTCATACCAACCCAAAGTGATGCACCTACTTTTTGTTTGGTTTGGTTTGGGTTTTTTGTCAATGCAAAGTCATCAGCCGTTTCAGAGTTTGGACTTAGGGACCTCTCTGCAAGAATAAGGTGGCATTTGGATCTGAAAGGAAACTAGAAACCATTAAAGTTCCTCTTGGGCAACTAACCAGGACATTTCCCAAAGCACCACCCTTGTTAAAGCGAGATGTAAAAGATGATTTCTCCCACACTCTTTAACCTCATGTTTTTATGTTTCCTTGCATGATATTGAAGAACGGCTCCTTGTCCAGGGCTACACAGCCTTTACTCACCAAAGCTCATGTGAAAGGAGAATTGGCTGGTTTCTATGCAGAATGGGTCTGGTTGCAAGCTCTCTCTTGATTTACATGTGGCGCTGTACCCAGATAATCCTTCCTGAAGAAGGGGAAGTAAATTCAGATCAGCCTGATACGCCCTTCTTCCTTTCAGATTGGATCCCCAGCCCAATGGGAGGAAAAAGAACCAGCTTTAAAATTCAGCAGGTTGTTTCTTCTTTTAAATGGGTGATTTGGATTCTGGTTTGGAGCATAAGGAAGCATAAATTATAACACAAATGAGAATGTGGGAGACAGTGTAGGAAAATTCTGTATAAAAAAAAGCAGAGAGGGAACAACATTTGGGGAATAAAAAGTAGGGCAGATTTTGAAATATTCTCAAAACCATTTAACACCATCTGTCAGGGGCTTGTGTTGCTAGGGATTTATCATCTCCTATCTACAAAATCCTCTGGCTAGTGAAAACAAATTTGGGAAAAGATGATTAAACTTCTCCTACCCTTCGACTGCCACCCCCGCACTCCCACCAACCAACTCATCTTCCCAACTATGCTGAGCAGAGGAACCAGCTGAATCTACGTGCAACTCTATGGAATGATAAGAAATTTTTAAAAAGCTGAATTAATAGTTGTAATATTGTCCCTTTTAGCTCGCCACAGTATAGCCCTGATTTTGCAGTGCTTACACAACAAAACCCGAATCACAGATTCACAACCCAAGGGCCAGCCAGGCTCTAGATGATAATGTCCTTGAGGCAGAAGGTTGGTACACAGGAGGGAAACAAATGTAGAAACCCAAAAGCATCAGAGTCAGAAAAACTCCCAGGGGTTTTGTTACTGCATGTCCTGGAAGCTTTTTTTCTACCTTGTATGTTTTTAAATCCTACTGATCACGCTTGGTCTACAGACTGCCTTTACAAAAGGCTAATTAATAATCTGTGGTGCTGTTCTAGTTGTATAACAATGATGTTTTGAACACATTACAGATATCAAAGATGGGTGTAAAGTGCTGAAATAACCTTCTTGGTTAGAAATGGTTAAACATTTGTATGGCAATTTCAATACCATTTTTATTTCAAATAAGCAATAGAGTCAGTTCCTAATTGCTGTAACACTGCCTTTGGGGAAGAACTACAAGAATATTACTTTCTCTCACTCAATAGGCTTCCTTGCTTTCCTATATGCCTCAGGATACAACATGAAGTCTCCTTACAGAAAACCATCGAGGGAACAACATTTGGGGAATAAAAAGTATTCCCCGGAATCCTGCCCATAACAAACTGCAGGAGATGTAAGCCCCCCCCACCCCCCACGGTCTTCTTTATCCACAGAGAAGAATGTAAAAAGAGACAGCTACCCTAAATATCCCATAGGGCATTTCTGCAGAATAATAATGATAAAAAAACTTTGGGTTTTTTTCACAGTCCAATGGAATGGAAAATAATTTTAAAAATTAATGGGAAGTTACCTTTGTGAAAAGTTTACTCGAATAGTCCATTTTTAGGAAAAAGTATTTTAATTATTTTTTACAGCCTCTACCATTTAATTTGTTCTAATAAGCTAGTTATTTAAACTCCTGTTAAGTACCTAGTAGCCTGCGCTAAATGTCTTAGAAGTGTGCCTTTAGGTTGAACATTGTTCTTGATGTCATCCTTTCTGAAAGCAAGGTATAGATTCTATGAAAATGAAATAAACCAATCAGAGAATATTTTTAAATAGAAGTGTATTTGCTGACGAAATTCCACTGTAATTGTCTAATAACAGAGAGTCTGGAATGACAACTGAACCCTGGAAAGTACAATGTACTGAGGTGAAGGCAAGCTTTGCTGAATTTCAAGGGTGGCAGTTGTTCATTTCATTTCCTTTGGTTGAGGTTTGTTTTCATTCTGGCAATTCCTGCAGGACTTCAAAGAGAGGGTCAGTGAGAGAACAGCAGATCCCAGATCTCTATAAAGAGCTCTGCATTCAGGTGTAACTGAGCTGCTGCCACCGTTCACTGCCTGCGGGACTGGAGACACCTTTGGAGAAGGTGAATAGCAGGGACTTGTTGCTACAGCTTGTGTGTGCATATCATAGGTGTAGACATCTGCACTGACATGCTGGAATAATTAAAGATATAAGGAAACTCACCTTATTCATTTGGGCCACCCCTGTCCATTACTTCACTATGCATCAGCTGCTCTGCTGTAACTGCCCATATGATGCTGCTCTTGCACCGTGGCATGGTTGAGGGATCTATGCCTTAAATGACCATGAAAGAAGGATTAGTGCTTGAGCAGTTCCCATGGAGCATTTGACACGTGGTAAGAGGTGCTTGTGTGAAGGGGGCAGCTCCATGCTCTACTCTGTGCTCTGTGGTGACTCCAGTCCTTCCAGGGCCTCTGTTTTTAGGGGAAATAAGACTAAATGGTTGGGATGAGGAGAGCTGGTCAGTAGAAGGGGTCCTGATTTGGGGAGGCAGTGAGGATGGAAGTAGGAGACCACAGAAAGTAAGAGAGCAGCACATGGTGGGGGAGGACTGATTTAGGAAGAGGTAGATGTGGTAGTGGGATTTCATTTCTAGATGAATTAAAGGCATTGGCTGTAAATTTTGTCAGGGTTCTCCTCAACTAATTTGGGTAAGACCTATCCTCAGGACATGTGCATGCATGAGTGTACATGGGTATTCTTGGAGATACCGAGACCTTGGAGTCCTATAATGCAGTATGACCAACGGGGGTTTTCTGCCACTTGGAGTATGACTGTGTCATTCTTGGCTCAGCTGAGTTACCATTTTGAAACCAATTCAAAGGATGAAGTGGTGTGTGCTTGCTTGCCACAAGCCAGACACTCAATGACACATCATTCATTCCACCTCCAAAGAAAAGCTGTGTCTGTATCTGCCAGACCTTCTTCCCTGGATATTCCTGACAAATGACAGCTTCAATGCAGAAGAAAGTATTTTGGTCTTTGGTCACAGACAGATCCACAGGTATGATACATCTCCACATGATGTTGTTCTAGAGTCAACACAAGGCATGGCAAAGAAAGATTTCTCATTTGGTTACACTGGAACTGTATGTTCTGAGCAACTTGCCTGCAAGGTCAACGAGAGCCATCTCTATATACCTCCCAGCAAAATTTATCCAAAAAGTGAAGGTGAATGGAACAGCTTGTCCATCCTACCGTTTACAATTTGGAATGCTAATTCCCTGAATCTATGAATCCTCTGAACTATTACAAAGTGCTGAGCTCTGAGAAGCTGTGTAAACTCGCAGGAAAATCACTAAGGATGTCGTTTTAATCCTATTGACGCTGATGGCTCAACCCTATTATCGCTAGTGGGGTTAGAATTTAACCTTGAGTTCAAAAACCTGAAAGAGTACTAAACAGATGGATAATGAATGGGTAGACAGATAAGTGCCAAAATGGATATAAGTTGTTCTTTCACTTCAAAACAGGCTTTATGAGGAACATTCATCTTAGCAACTCTTTGCTCCCAGAAAGGGAAGATTTTGAATGCTGGCTTTTAATAATTCATGCAGTGATTCTTGCTGGATGCCATGTGGATGTGAATTTGCTTTTCTTCCTTATAAAGCTTACATTCAGTTGGGAGAAAAGAGCTAATATTTACATGTGTGAGGATTAACTGATGATGGTATTTGTGAGGTGAGAAATCTTATTATTACTGTAGAATGCGTTTATGAAATGGGTTTGAGTTGAGGATTTGAAGTTTCCCACTGCTAAAGAAACACTCCACTAGTCAGATGAATGCTATTATCTATCTGCAAAGTACGTCTGATTCATATTTGAGCCCATAAATGTGCTTGGAACATGTTCTTTAAATGGGTCTTTCAAGTCACTCTGCTCACCTTGAAATCCTTACTGAAGGTGGACACACTTCAGTATTCCTCTAACCCAGCTGTGTCAGTGACAAATCGGTTTCCACAGTCACTTAACACCAAATCTCAGCACTGGGCCACTTGCAGATAGACCAGCTGTGATGTCTGTAATTCAGAGGTAATGACATTTGTCCACTGAAAACTGGATCAATATCCTAAATCCTTTCCACTAAACATCAGAGAATTTCAGTTACTACCAAGCTAGGCAGGAACTACTGGCTCCAATAGCACATCATTAAGCACAGAGCCAAAAATGCTCCCCATAATTCCCTTTTACCCTACATGTGAATTCTGCATTCAGAATTGGGTAAGTAAAATCATGAACAGAAAGAATAAAAAAAAATGTGAAGTTTCGTTCTCATATGAAACCTACCTTTGTTTTCCTCTCTCTGTTGAGTGATGTGCTGTAGAAGAAATATTAACAACTGCTCATCTGAAGATATGTAAAATAGAGAAAAATGGACTTTCCCTTACATGGGTTTTTCATGATTCAGAATTTTTTTGACAGCTTTGGTAACTGATGAATGGAAAAATTTTGTGGAGAGGTCTCACATGAGTCAAAACTGTCGATGAAAAAATATCAAAACATTTCACTTCAAGAGTTAAAGTTCCGTTTCTGTAAAGGCTCGGCTATATTGTTCTGACTACAATTGAAAAATTACGTCATTTGAATCCAAACTGGATTTCTTCTAACCTCAGCAAAATAAAGCCATTTGATAAGGAAGCCTGAAAACATTTTGGATATTCTGAGTTTTGGCCTGATTTAGTAACGATTCTGTGCAGTGGTTACAGTAGTGACTCCCATTATCCTACTGCCCGGCCACTTTGTGCTCTCTAACACTTTTATTTTTTGCATGTCAGCTCTGCAATTCACATAAAAGTTGGCCACTTGTTTTAAAATTTGGCATGTTTCTTCTAAAGTCTGAAACTCTGCTGAACAAAGACATCCAGGTCTTTAATGACAAGACATGTTGTCCCTGTTGTTTTCTACAGGAGCTGGATGATGAATACCTCTGAGGATGTGAGACTAGGAGGGTTTCCTGAGACTGCAACTTATCTGTAGTCAAGCAGGGTTTTGGAAATGGCTATACCAATTCCAGGTCATTGTACTAAACCTTGGATTTGCCTTCCTTCCCCCCCTGCTTCCTCCAGCGTGGCAGCAATAGAATATCCTCACTACAATGGGGGAGGTAGGACCAACCTGCAGATTAACCCATTTGCCCTTAAAACCCTGATCTTTGCCTTGATGTAAATTTGTCTTGAAATTAGCATAGAAACCAAGCTTAGCTGGTGACTCATTTTGCAGTGGGGACCTTTTGAATCATTCCTCCCCACACATACGTATACTTAATGCCTGCACATTGAGAAAGAACCCAGAAACCTGGCTTCTTTCTTTGAGAAGCGATGGTTTCAGTCTGAATTCAGTCTTTTGATGCTAGGAGGGTTTTGCAGAGGATCTGAGAGCTTCTGTGCCTACGTATTCCATAACCACCAAATGCTCACCCAAGGGCTGTGCGCACAGAATTCAATGAAGACAAAGGAGACAGATATGTTCCCAGCCTGCCCAGACAACAGTCCTCTGTGTTGGGACCTTGAAGCATCTCCAGTCATTGGGTCAGATGGACACAATCACATGTGGGTTGCAGGCTACATGGCAGATGGAGCTTGCATGGCAGAGATCTTATTTCTTGCCAGTGCACAGGCACCCTCCTAGAAATAACTCTTCCCAGCAAGTACACGCATGTGGGAATTCTCGTAGCTTGAACACTGATTTTTTTGTATGAACTGATGCAGCATCATGTCTCTTGTCCCTAATCTGCTTGCGCTGCTTGTCTACGGAGGTGGTGAGCTGATGTAAGCCAAAATGTGCACCTACACAGCCAGCGTAGGAGACTGATGTTAGCTGAGAGCTATAGGTAATCATGGGACAACCTGTACTTAATTAGAATGTATTTGTATATTCAATGACTCATGTTCAGAAGTTTTTGTAAGATCAAGGCTTAAGTATTGTACTCATGGCCTTTATATTCACTGCATGGGTAGTAACAAAAAGACAATACTCTTTGTCCAAGTTGCAAGGTTTCTGCCAATATTTGTCATCTGGGATACATTCCCTATCTTTGCCCTCGCCTTGCTGTCTGAAGTAGCATCATCTGAATGGCAAGACACGTTGCGGTCACATATGCTTAGTGTTTGTTACTTGGCTTATATTCAGACTCCATGAAGAAACACTCATAAAAATTGTCCTGATCAAAGGACAATAGCAACAAAACTTTGCAGATGTGTTAATGAGATATCTGGGGCTGGACAAACAAAATCATGCCGTTTGAAGGCAGAGCCTTTAATGGATCCACTCTGTGTGGATGCTTGCTGGGATGAATCTGTTTCCAAGAACATCACTTTAAAAGTTCAAATGATTCATCTTCTCCCAGTGAAGCACTGTGGGATTATGTCTACACAGTTGTGTCGAACCTCATAAGAGTTTCTTAGGTTGAAGCTCTCTGTTTGGCATCATTAACTGCCCTGCAGCTCCTGACAGTGCTCCCACAGCTTCATGGAGACCAGAAGTTTACGCTAAGACAGTCAGAAAAATATTTTGATGTTCTTAGAGGTCAACACCTAAACCTGTGTAAAAATACGGTTGATTTCTTTTCCTCCTTTCTTCCTATCTAGCAATGTCCTTCCTCTCTCAGATCAGGAGCAGGCACAAAGGGGACACGCACCACAACCCATGGCTCTTTCCAGCACTAAGGATGCATCACCACCCTGTGTAAGTGCAAAGAGCAACACAAGGGACATGGTCAAGAAGAATCAGGTTCTCCTGGTTCAGGACATCAGCACTGCAGGTGCCACTTAAACTGTGCGTTGAACCCTCAGCAGTGAAAAGGATCGATGAATTTTGGAGCCAACATGTACTGTATAAGTTTCCCACAGCAAATCACAACTGGAGTTGTATTAAGTCAAATTATAAGAATTAATTTTAATAAAACACTGAAATGTCTCATTCCAACTGCAATTGTTTTGAATTTTATAGGACAGTTACCCCAAAAGTATTCTTTTTAGGGAAACGTTAGGTTGAAAAAAGGGAAAAGATATTTTTTAAAAAGACCTTGTCAAATATCTGTTTGTTTTAAGACCCTCCTGCCAAATGAAATTCTGTGGAAGATGGCAACTACCTCTGGTTCATGTATGTACTGTTTCTAATAGACAAAGGAGTTATTTTAAAGCCTTTCACCCGGTGATGTGAAATGTCCAACCAGGTATCTGCATGGCCCATTGAAGTGCTCCGGTTTGACATGGTTGTTACATCTGGCAATCAGACTTACTGCAAGACAGACACACAGATCCCATGTCTGTCCTCTCACCCTTCTGATTTTCTCTTTTATGTTGAAGACTCCTGTCCAGCTTCCAAGCCCTTCCTGACTACAGCTTATGAATCCTACACTCAGAAATCAAGTGGAAACCACTATGAACCCCTTAAAAGGTTCATTGCTTGAACTTGGGTGTTATTTTGGGAGGGGGATGGTAGTAGAGGTTGAGTGTGGAAAGGTCTGATGCCTACGCAGTCACCATTATTTCTACCCTTTATGTGGTCAGAAGAGAAGGTAGAAAATAACATCTCCAGTCACCCAGTCCCCACCCATGCTGGGTGACCTGCATCTTTTCCAAAGCCATCTCATAGCAACGGATGGTCTTCTGACTGGCCTCAAGCAGCTTTTCAGGAGTGATTAAAATAGTTGGGGATGTGTCTGGGGGAGAAGATATTCCTCTGGCCTCTATTTAAATGAAGCTGCTATTCATTCACTAACGTTTCTAATTACTAGCACTATAATTGAAATACCAGAGTAATCTATTTGAGGAAGGGGAGTGGAGGGCAGAGTGATTTTATTAAAACACGGGTTTGCAAGCTTGGTGCTAATTTCAGCTGAGCAAATGTAATTCAGCTCAGAGGGGTGTAGGTAAAGATGAAGAGGAGACAAAGGAATGGTGCAGGCATAGCCATGAAGTAGATGGGGATTTGACATAGTGCTCTTTATTCCCCAGCAGATATTTTTGGGGTGATGCTGGGCCCATGAAGCCTCCGTGATGTTGGTTCATCCACAGGAGTGTATGTAACCCAGTTGGGCTTGATGGAAGATACCATTTCATAAGAATGAGAGACAACAGAAGAGGCTTTAGATGCTATCAGGTATCACGATCCTGTTGGCAGTGACGTTTAAAGAGCAATGTGTAAAGGGAAACCCCTTATTTTCTCTCTCCCCTGTTCTGTTCCCCAGGTCCTAGATGATCTGGTCTTTCTAGGATCTATGACCAGTTCTAAGGCTCTTCTCATAAAAGAAATGACAGCACAGGCCATGTTGGAGGTTTGGGTATACTTCTTTCCTCCCCCTCCCAGGATTAGAGTTCCCACACCCTGCAGAGTCTTCTTCCACATCCCTGCTCAAACCAAGGCCTCCCCCACAAACACACGGACATGTGGCTTTGCAGTGTGTTGGGGAGGAGGAGGAAGCTGGTGGTGGAGTGTTGGGAAGGAAAGAACAGCCTGTTACTGGCCTTTCCTCTCTTGCAGATAGCATCATGCATGCTCTGGAAATGCTCAGAGCTGAGTCAATGGTCAATGGAGGTGTTGTGGCCTGGAAGCAGGCAGCAGATAGGACAACTGCATTGTTGTCACCCTGCTCTTACTTTTTTTGCCCTATACACCCTTTCTGGGGTTCTCTCCCTGACTCCTGTTGGAACTGAGATTCCCCATGGCAGATGCTGGCTTTTGTTACTGCAGAGCCCCTGTCTTGGGTTACATGAATGTCCTCCCACAGCAACAGCAATCATGGATCGGCTGCAGGAGTTTAGGATGAGATTGAGCTCACAGATCACACTGGAGAGTCTTGGTGTCATGGGTGAGGCAGAGTAAATGACAGCCTGCAGTGAATCTGGATGCTGGGGATGACGGAAGAACCAACAAGATTAGTGCTTTTACCCCACCTGATTATCTCATACAACCACTCACTCGCTCCCACCAGCACTACCTTCACAAGGTCTTGACTTCTCTTCCCATCAGGGAAGTCACTGGTGGTCCAGGCAAAAAGTTGTGTGGTTTACCTTGCCTTTCTGTTAACTGGAGGATTCAGGACGTGTCACTCCATGAACAAGGTATTGCATGGCATTGCAAATGATGTCAAGCATGTCTGTATGGGCAACGTGAAACTTTACTGTCTGCCAGGATCAGAATCCAATTGTGTCTCACTGCACACACACACTGTTCCTTTCTGCACCTCTTACCTGGGTCTTAGCCTTGAGAGAAGTTCAGACATCTCCATTCATTGAGGCTGAAACATGTGGCTGGAAAGATTTAGCTCTGAAAAAGACTTCAGGTGAGTATTGCCTATACCTATTGCAGTAGGTGGTGTAAAAACAGACTGACATATGTATTCCCTTTCTCAAAAAGTATAAAATCTTAATGGAAACACAGCAGGACAAGGGGCTACAGGCAAAGAAGAGAGTGCTATGGATGACAGACCTATTGAAATGTCTGCCAGGGATGGATTTTGACAGCTGATCTTGCTCATCCTTCCCCTGAGACGCGTCGAGTTGGTTAGATGAGAGGTTCTCGGGTGGATAGTATATGTAGCATGGGTGAGACAGGAGTCACTTCACAGCAGCATGCCCTGAGGCCGTGTCCTCACTGCGCACACTGACAGGTTCTTCTCTAAACAGCCAGAAACATTTTCCACATCATCAGTGATACCTAGAAAACCACTAACTGTGTCCAGGTCTTAACCTTGACAGCAATCAATGTGTCTATGTGTCCATCCCCACGGTCTACCTCCAGGCCTGGCATTAGTATGGAATATGACTATTTTTGCTCCCCATCACATCTTCAACTGCACTGCTTTTCCCCTTTCCCTGTGGCAAATCAGCTATGCAGTTGTGAACTCTATCGGGACAGTCTCTCCTTTTTTGTACATAATCAAACTCATACTTGTGTCCAGCTCTAGAGATTAATATTGCCTTAATGGTAAATGGCCATGAAAATAGCCAGGTCCCTCCTTTAGATAAGAGCCAGCTGTGAAGTCTGGATGTCTCTCCAAATTTCCCCATACTTTGGGACTGTGCCAAACTGGGGATGTGGTATGAGTTAATCACTCACAGAAATTAGAGGCTGCACTGAAAGGCAAGTGGTTGTTGTGCTGAATGCACAATATTAAGATCTTATCTTGCTTTACAAGCAGACTAAACCCAGAATGAATCAATTATAAGATTAGAATTAATCCAATAATCCTCTGTTCTTCTGTGCCTGGAATCAGATGGTGCATCTGTAAAGATAGTGTTAGTTACGGCAAATGAGATCACCGCTTGTCCCATTTTATTAAAAGCCTTTCCCAAGCGTTAACAGCTCGGGTGAGAGGTTGAAATGAAATTAAATTGAAATCTCTCCTCTTTTACTGATTGCCATCGTACACACATCCTTGGCCTCAGCTACCCAGAGGGGATGGCCAACACAGGAAAGATGCCCTGGGACTGTAGAGATGGGATACGGAGAAGTTCTGCTGAGGGATTTCCACCCCTGGATGTGGCTGACAGTGTAGCTGGGCTTGTGGCGTGGAGGAAGCCAGAAAACTTTACTGATCTCCTTAAATTCCTCTTGCAAACTCCTCTTCCAATGCTGCAGCTTGGGCTCAGGGCAAAAAAGCTGAAATGCGTCTCCCTGCCCAGCAGTTGCACCTCCCGCCGGCCAGGTCTTGCAGTACTTGTCCTCTCTCCCTTCTTCTACGTGATTTTGAGAGTCTCATTTGTCTTGACCTACATCTGGATAGTTGGTCTCCTGGCTTATCTTTTACCCATGAGACCAAACATGGGCAAGCAAAATTTTGTCATTTGCCTGATTTTACTGTTTAACGTTTGTGTCTCAAACACGATGCTTCAAAACCAGACTTTTACTTCGTGTTCCCTACATTTCTCTCTCCTTTTCTTTAAAGAAAAGGAAAATCAAACAAAAAACAAGCCCAAAGTAATACTCTTACATGCAGTTATAACCACTCCTTATTTGGGTCATCAAGGCTTGAAACTGAATTTTTTAGTGCTCATACAGCTCTGCCACTGGGTCCAAGACATAGGAACTGTTGAACAGCACTGTTATCTCTGTGCGTGCTCCCAAGGGATGTATGCAGATGCTGTTCACCTCAGAACTCTTTGGAAAGCTCAGCCATGCCACGTAGCCGGAGAAAGGTGGGAATCAGACATCCAGCGGTGGTCTTGGCTATGGAGAAGGAATAGGACCTAATGGCTAGAGCAGAAGGCTGAGCAGATTACCGCGCATCACTTTTTTTCCCCAGGGGTTTGCAGTGTCATTGGTCATCATGAAGTTGCCCATTTGGCTGACACTGGAGCCAAACAAGTAGATTTGGCATTTTGCAAGACAAGGATAAGTTTGAGGTTGTTACTCAAAAGGCTTTGCACAGCCTTTCTGCTCTGTAGTTACCTCATCTGCAAAATAAAGCAGTAACAGCATTACCAGATCCTGAACAATGAGAGGTGTCATGAAATGCATAACACTGAGTATCATCCAGGGGAAGAGATGGGACTGGAACAAGGGAGAAAGATGACTCTCTTCACTGTGCTCCTGCCTGTGTGTCCTTCAGGAAGCTAGGTTTGGTCCAGGGCCTGGGCACTGAAGATGACACTGAAAGTTTGAATCCTGCTGCTAAGACAAGTGCTTTAGGGCTCTCCCTCAGTCACCTTTCAGTTCCTCTTTCCAACCAAAACCACCTGGAAAAAATTTAAAATAGCAGTGAATTTTCTTTTCATTCTGCTGTAGAAAACCTGGGCAATTTTCTTTCGGCTTTTCAAAATAATTGTCTGAAAAGCAGAGGAGATACCTGGATCATCACAGTTTTCACAATTAAAATTTTCAAATTTAGGTGCAACCGAAAACAGAAGTTCAAGAAAAGCATTTCTCCATGTCTTTAACATTAGGGCCCTGCTAATGGAGTGCTGTTTGAAAACTTTAAGAGCTGCTATGACATTAAATGGAAACACGAGCAGAGCTGTGAAAGGATCAAGACTTAGAATTTGCCTTTGATATTTAGTTTTATTTTTCTGAATTGCTTACTCTGCAGAAGTCATCTGGCAGTGTAAGGAGGCTGAACTTCTGGTTCTGTATGTTTCTAGCTAGGCAGGAAATATTGCCAAAGCAGACCTTTATCTCAGATATAGGCACTCAAGAAATGAAAAATATTGAGTAAAATAGATGAACTGGGCACTTTTCATGACCCCAGAAAAAGCCAGCCATTTCCTGGAGAGTGGCTTGAATGTGAACTGGAAGGTGAGGAGAGTTGTACTGTGTCCCAGAGGTGATAAGCAACCAGATTTGGTAGAATTAAACCACAGTGATGCTCCTAATGACTGACATAGAAGTCCAAAGCAAAACTCCTCCATCCTGGCACTGAGATTAACAGGTCCCTTTCTGAACTGTGACTCCCTTGACAGATGGCTTCACTGATGAACCAGAGAAGAGATGTTTACAGCAACCTGACTAGTGGAAAACTTGTTAACATTTACAAATGCAAATTAAGATTTTTCAAGAAAAGGTTTGAGGGGACCTGTGGTTCCCCTTGTCAATAGTTCAGTCCTGCCTTTTGATCTCCCAGTCATCCCCTAAACAACCATGCACTTCAGTTAGGAGCAACAAAACTTTATCCATTCCTAGACATTGTTTTAGACATGGGATGGTCTAAGGAGCCTCTACAAAGGTGCCACGTCACATTCAGTAGCGCCTCAGCTGCACACTTCATCGTGTATCCATGTGAGCATTGGAGATGGGTGAGTGCATCTTTGGCAGAAGAACAGATCTCTGCAATGGAGCAAAAATGCAGTCTCCCTACCTTTTTGCTGCTCTTGTCCTTCTAGAGGGAAATGTTAGCTCTATATGATGAAGGAACAAGAAGGCAAGTGAGAAATAAAGAGGAATTAAGAAAATTATTGTGCAACCTCATATTTAGCTTGCTAAGCTCTTTCAGATCTTTCAGAATCTACATAGCAGATTTTCTGAAATCAGCTGCATCCTGAGGGATTATTTTTTTCATCTATATTCAGACCCCAGTCTCCTAAACTCTTGGATTCCTGCTCTGACCCACCTATTCTTTTTGAATAGGTGCTGAATACTTCTAAGTAAACAGCCTAACTTCCAGAAGCCCCCAGCTGCTCATGACAAGCTTGCAGAAGTGTTTAGGGGATCTGTGTTCTGCAAGAACTGGTTGCCTGTCAAGCTCTCTTTTCAGTGTTCCATGGGAGATAAGCCCAAGCATGGCAGCGACCAAGATGGAGCAAGTTCATGCAGATCTTCTCCTATGTCTGAAACCAAAGTTGTGTTTTGCAATGCAGCGGGTCTTGTGTTAGCATGAATGTGCCTAACTGCACATACAGGATGGAAGAGGGAAGGGATGTATCCTACTCATGACTGGAGAATGCTGGTTATCAACACTTCCTATTGTTGATGCTTTCTAAGGAAAAAAAAGACAGGATTAACCCAGGAAGACTTTTTTGCTTCTCAATTGTGGCTAAAATGATAACTTTGCAGCTCTAAACTTGCAGAAATGACAGGAACGACAGCTGATGGTGACTGATCTCATCTCACTATGCCTGAGAGCACAAAAAGTGACTTGAACTGGGTGCATCAGGCTGTTCTGGCACACTGCACCCTTTGTTCACCTTAAATATGTGTCTTTCCCTGGAGTGGAACACGCAGTATGTCATACTACTAAATACCAAAAGTCAAATGGGAACAGGAAGGTTAGGATGAATTCTTCCATATATTGAGTTACGTAAGCAGATTTACACCAACAGAGGATTTGGTGCACTGTAATCAACAGAAACTGAAGATCAGATTTCCAGCTAGTGTGCATTTTGAGTTGTACCCTTGATTTAAAGCACTTCTCCAACACCATAGCTGGAAAAACAAATTGCAGTCCTCAACAACAAGGTATATGCAACAGCTCCATGAATATGTAAAGACCTTTCAGATGGTATTTTAAAACAGCGTTCAGTAACCATTATGCCACAGTTAACTGACTTCACCAGGCTTAAAAACAGGAGTCTTTAATTACAGTCATTTATATTTCCAAAGATAGACCATAACATATTTATAAACAATCTGTGCACTTGGTGAGTAAATGACACATGGCATGAATCATTCGCTAACAGTTCTTATATAATATTCAAAGTAGGCATGAATGTTTCATGAAGGCGCTTCCACTGCTGAACTTGGTAGGAAACCGAGCGTTCTTTCTTTCCCATACACGCTTCCTAGAAAGCCTCATCCATCCCTTTCTCTTCTGGGAAAGCCCTGAAAAACTCAGGATTGCTGGCAGAAAGAAACACCTTTGGATTTGCCAGGCTATCTCCAGTGCTGGGCCATTGCAACTAAGATTTGGAGCGTGTGTGCTAGGAGTGCAGAGAGACATGCTTTGTCCCAAGGAATTACCTCCAAAATACCAAACCTCTTGTGCCTCGTGGATGTGGCACCAGTCCCTCACATGCCACAAGGAGATACTGCCATACACATCTGAGATGTTCAACATGGCATCTCAGAGACGAGAAAGGCAAAGGATGGGAGACTGGATTTGCAACCACTCAAAGGGTTTAAAGGTTTGTCCTGGACAGGGAATCACTGAGGTCATGTCCTTGGTGCAAAATCAGTGAGATTTAGCAGCCCTTTGAGTGGTGAGAAAGGACCGCACCAGGTTACATCAATGATAGACATGGACAAGCCTTGATGCAAACACTAGCTCAGTGCTAAACATAGAGCTCTATGGACTTGTGGACTGGCTGGCCAAGAGCATGGTGATATCCTAAGATCTGAGTTCATTCAGATGAGAATGGAGGTGTTCACACACAAGCAGAAATCCTCGGTCTTCTGTCGGACATTATCAACCTTTTCTTTATAAATCCTGATCCAGCTGACTGTGTGGGCTTTGTGAGGTTTTCTGATGTTAGCCCCAGACTCTGCCTTGACATGTGGTGCAGCACTGTGCACATCTGGGCGCCTGTCTGTTTGTCCTCCTCTTCAACCACGTATTGTGTTTGGTTAAAGGTGTTTGCATAGCACCGCACACAATGGGGAATGCACGACTGTCAAAAATACATCAGGCAGATTTCTGGAGGATAGACCCAAGAGAGCAAGTCCGGTGAGGAGCGGTTGAGGGAACTGGGGTTGTTTAGTCTGGAGACAAGGAAGCTCAGAGGAGACCTTATCGCTCTCTTCAACTACCTGAAAGGAGGTTGTGGTGAGGTGGGGGTTGGTCTCTTCTCCCAAGTAACAAGTGATAGGACAAAACATAATGGCCTCGAGTTGTGCCAGGGGAGGTTTAGATTGAATATCAGGAAAAAGTTCTTCACAGAAAGGGTTGTCAGACATTGGAACAGACTGCCCAGGGAAGTGGTGGAATCACCGTCCCCGGAGGTACTTAAAAGACAGGTAGACGTGGTGCTAAAAGACATGGTTTAGTGGTGGGCTTGGCAGTGTTAGGTTAACGGTTGGACTAGATGATCCTAAAGGCCTTTTCCAACCCAAAAGATTCTATGCTTCTATGATTCAATAAGTAATCATAAAAATGGCCTAGATGCTCCCCTAAGCTCAGGGAAATAAACTAACAGCTCCCTAAACTGTTAGTTGCGAGAAGCTGGGTCACTATATCAGGGGAGAATAATTTTCTATGGTTATTTCCAATTGTATCTCTTATGTTTCATGTTCTTTTCCAATGTGCCTGGTCCTGGCCAGTGTTAAAGCAGAGGTGTTTTGATTGATCCACATAGATACTTTCTCCTTCCAGCCTTCTTAAACCCAAAGCAACGAGTCAGCATATTAAGGGACTGCAGAAGAGGGGAAACCCAAGCTAGCTGCCTCCCAGTGTAACGAAGGGCGTTGAGGGTATGAACCCCCCGAGTTTTGGCAGGACACATTTGGGTGCTGCATGTGCTGCAGTTGTTCTGAGCAAATGCACACTATGACAGCAGGAGAACATCTCACCTGGGAAAGAGGCAGGCAATTAAAAGCTGTTTTGTTGTTTTCTATCCTCACTCAGATTTTATGAGCCTTATCTAAACCTCAGATGTCCACAGTGACTGTTTCACAGCAGAGGGGTGAATGTCTGGTGTTTTAGGGAGATCCCACATTTGAGTCTGATTTTCTTACTCCACAGGGCTGACACGATGTGATCTGGTAATTGGCAGTAATGCCAGCCTTGCATTTTATCGTCCCTTGCTACATTTGTGCAATTTATAATTCCATTTATTAGAAAGATCTTCAGTGAAAGGATGGAGAGCAAAGTTATATTCACACACGTAGCTCAAATCCATCTCTCTTGTTAAATCAGTTATTGGCGCAGCTGCCCAAACCAGTGTCTTGGCATAAGCAGGGATTTATATCCCTTTTCTGAGCTTCGCTGTGTGCAGCAGTATGTAAAGTTTAAATAGGAATGGATCAGTGAGAGAATGCAATGTTTTCCAAACTGCATTTTGGCAATCTGCCTACAAAAGTAAGGTGTTTTCTTTTGCTATTGTAAGGCGAAATGAGTTTCTGGTTTTCAAGCAACTCTTGTCAGTTTTGAATGAGACACACAGAGATACATGGAGGCTCTGACTACCCTTCACCTCTGTGATTCTCATGCCACATTAAGGCAGAAGCAGTGCTGGTAACAAAATCTGAAAAGTAAAAACTGAAGTAAATCTCCAAACGAGAAAGACTGAGGTCCATTTCTGAGGTGGTTCCCCATTATTTCTAGCTGTTACTAGAGACTTAAGTGATGAGGTTGTACATCCTTCCTCATACTGTCCTCCCAGTGTCGTCAATAGCTTCTTTCCCACCAGCCATTTCCAACCACATTTGGAGTATTTAAAGGAGTATTTAAATTCCTGTATTTATTTTTTTTTTCTGTAAAAGTCAGCAGAGTAAAAAATACCCAAGTAAGGGCTGTAGCTGTTGACTACCACAGTGCTGATGATTTTGCTTGTCTGAAACCACTTGCCAAGAATGAACTGTAGGGCAAAATAGGTGGGGAATAATGGAGGCGATAGAAGAGCAGGGGGAGTGGTGCGGTGCAGTGGGGACTAGAGGATACGGCAGAGAACTGGAGGCACTTATGTCATGTAGGACAGAGGCAGGGCTGTTCTTGGTGCTGGGCTTAATGTGATGAAGAGGAGTAAGGACATTGGACATGGGAAATTAGGCTCCATCATTTCCACTCCTTGTGGAAGAGTCTGTTTCTCCCTCACTTGAGAAATTATATTTTCTTGTAAAAAATATTAGCTTGGGATAAACAAAACATGAAGCAAAATGAGTTTATGCTCTTAGTGACGTTCCTAGGGAAAAGCTGATGAAACACCCTAGGGAAACATCATAGAACGGTTTGGGTTGGAAGGGACCCTAAAGATCATGTAGTTCCAACCCCCCTGCCATGGGCAGGGACACCTCCCACTAGACCAGGTTACTTATCATCATTACACATCCTCTGCTGTTCAAGCTCCATGGGGCCATTTTCTGGCAGCTCAGCACCTCCCAAAAACTCCTGTAAAGAAGTAACAAGCAGCTGCAACAGCTTTGTTACAGCTCAGAGGCAAGGACCATTTTAACCCTTTCTGTGCTTGTACAGCACCTAGCACATCAGGAGCCTAGCTGTGATGAAGTCTCTAATGTGAAATGATGATATAATAAATGCATAACCATACTTCTAGAAACTTCCTGCTTTTGTCTACTAGACATAGAATTCCCTAGATTCTGATGGATGTTCACCTCACTGAACTTTCCAGCCAGGTAGGATAAGGTTTCTTTGTGTGGATAGCAGTGACTATTTATGTGAAGAATCCTTTGCTACAGAAGTGGTTCTATTGATACATGACAGCTTGAACAGCAGGGGTTATTTGAGTCATCCTGT
>NW_009647856.1:9526959-9527536 GCF_000708025.1 Charadrius vociferus | reverse complement strand
AGCCCCAAGGGCCAAATGAAAGCATGAATGAATAAGTAAGAAGATGCCCATTTGCAATACGTTCACAATTGTCTTCCTCGGAGCCTTCCCTATCTATAGCCAAGTGTCCCAAAATTACATCAGGCAAATACTACAGAGATCTGTTCTTTCTTCACTTTCATTAAAACATGCTGTTTGTAGCAGCAATAAAGCGTATCGGTTTTAAATGGACCTAGATTTGTATTTTATATGGGCTGCTCAGTTGTTGTTGTTGTAATAATAAATGACATGGAGACAATTTCAGATTGTTCTGAAAAAAATCAGGACTCCTAAGGGGAGTCTGCCTCGTGCACATGAAGTTGTAGCTCTGAGCAACCAGCTAGGAAGATGCAATTAATTTCCCCCTCATGAGTAAAGCCATTATATAAAATACCACAGTTGCCTTGAGGGCCAAATTGCAGGCACTGAATTATGTATTATCAAAACTGACTTTACAATGATGTCTTCATGGGCACTTCTGCGACTTGTGAATGGAAAGGGAGCGGCAGTCAGCTGCAAGGATCTTATTTGCCTCTCACTCGCTGTAAACAATACACTG
>NW_009647856.1:9524491-9526909 GCF_000708025.1 Charadrius vociferus | reverse complement strand
TTGAGGTGGTGGCACAGAAAGGAGAGCAAATCCTGGGAACTCTGCTTAATTATATTGTGTATGATGTATACCTATGGCAGGGGTGTTGGAACTCGATGATCTTCAAGGCCCCTTCCAACCTAAATCATTCTATGATTCTATGATATTACTTGGTCAGCCCAAGTCCAGTGGTCTTTGTTCAAGATTTAGAGGTTTTCCAGCCTGTTTCTCTCCTGTTTGAACAAGAATCCTGCAAGACCCAAGCTGAGCTTCTACTTCCAACCTACTGGAGCCATTCATTTTATGCCAGGGATGAAGGTCTGAAGCATCAGCATCCACTTTGGGTACCTACTGTTCCAGGACGTAACACACCAGGGACATATGGTCTCCCCAGTAAAAAACAGTGTAGAAATTAAGGGAAGGACTCAGCATCTCCCTTCCATAGATGCTGCACTGGCCAGTAATGTTGAGGTTTTCCTTGTATCCCATGGGGAAAGGGAGGGAGGAACAGAGGGATTATGATCATATCAGTGCACTTGTCAGCCAGCAAAGGGCATATCTGATGAGCCAGATAGCAGGTGTAAAGTCCAGCAGGTCAAACTAGATCAAAAAGGAGTTATTAAGGAGTATTTTCAGCTGAGTGTTCACAAGATACATTTCTACACAGCAAAATCCTTTACATTTCACAATTTCAAGCCAGTGAACCAACAGTCTGTATGTGCTATTTATCCTTAGTAAGCAGACACGAGGTAAGAAACAAAAGATTGCAATGCCTGGAGCAAAATTGAATGGTTGCTCAGTGATAAGGGGGAAGAGGGTTTCATTTTTCATGAGTGTTTTCCCCTCTTGCTGGCTTCTGATCTCAGTCATCACACTGATGCTGTGAGGCTGGTATTCACATTAAAAGAAGCAATTGCTTAATTAAACTTTAGGTACTCTGAACTATTCAAACACACATTAACAAGGGAAAAAATAGATATTTCTTTTGGTAAATGATTGTCACACACTCTCTTGTGGCCCAGGATTCATCAGCAGTCCAGTGAGACACATTTTGCTCATCTTACAAAAAATAAAAAATAAATCAAGACTGCTTCTTTCCCTTCAGCCTCATATTGTGGCAAATGAAAATCCTCCAGATGGCAGGAAAGGGAGTGAAAGTCCACTCCAGGAGAGGGAGCATCCCACAGGACAGACTGCTTTGATGGGAGAATTGAAATTTTCCTGGTCTGACTCTGAACAAGGATGAGACCTTTCCAAGATAGACGTCACCCTGAGAATCTCCCTCTAGAAAGCCTATGATCATCTAAAACATGTAGAACTACCTGCTAAAAGCAGTAATTATTCCTTATCAAAGGAAAAAAAAAAAAAAGAAACCTTTCAGAGAAATAATTCCTGACTAGGGAGAAGGGGGATGCTGAGGACCAACCAAACAGTTCATGGAGACCGGTTCCTCCCTGCCTCACCCCTCTTGCATATGGAGCAATGCAAACATAGAAGAAAATTTGAATATTCAACTCTCCCTGAGGGATTCCCACTTCTATTTCTAATTCAGATTGCCTGGGCCATTTGCCAACTTTCCTCTGTACTGTGAAGACAAATACAGAACTTATTGGCCTTTCTTCTGGTCCTGAGATGTTCCTGGGAGCTCACAAAATCCCAGTTGGCAAAGCAACCTCACTACAGAGAGCAGGATGAGTGTGTGTGTTGTGTATGTGTGCTACGGAGAGGTGTGACCCAGTGGGTTCCCTGACCCCCTCAGGCATATCCACATCGCGAGCAAGAATGTGCCTATCTGGGTTAGAAAGAAATGTTCCTGCACCTGTTTCATTAACCAGGCTGAAAAAATTGACACTTATCAAAAAACCTTTTAAATTCATCACAACAGCAGGTGAGCGATGCAGAGCAACAAACACTTGAAACGAATTTACTTTTTGGATAAAATGTCAGCTGGCAATCTCTATCTAGGCTCAAAAGGATTTACTACAGCCACAGAGATGGGCTGCTCTGACCGAGCTAAAACAGATGTCACTGGTCTCCAAAACACCTTTTCTGAACTCAACTCTCTGCTTATCGCCCATTGTGATCTGCTCACACAACTACATCTGTTATCTACTGAAATAGCACAAGTTTTCTTTTACTCTTTAAAGAAGCGTTTTTGCTCATAGCCTCGGCCAAAGGGTAACAGCCACAGAAATGTTGGCTAGAAGGAAGCTCTGGAAGTCTCTAGACCCATCTCCTTCCTGAAGCAGGAGTGTCACCAACACCAGCGGGTGACCCATGCCTTTATGTAGCCAACAAAAATCTTCCTTGGATAGAGACTCCACCACCTCTGTGGATGTCCTGCTTGATGGCACTGGGTTCAGAGGTGTTTACTCACATAGTTATGTTGTCAGATTTGACATTAGCAATAACTTAGGGCAATGTGAAAAGGAGCTTATT
>NW_009647856.1:9434446-9524425 GCF_000708025.1 Charadrius vociferus | reverse complement strand
CCTCTGGTTTATGTCTGCACAGTGCCTGACCCAGGAGTTTGCTCATGACTAGGTTTCCTAAGCACTATGCTAGTAAACATAAGTAATAATAATAACAGCAAAGACAGCAAATCTTAATGCTAGAAATACTTTAGTGAGGTCTGTGGGAACCCTTCTCTGTCAGGAAGGGTTGGAAGACCAGTAAAAGTCTTTTTTCATGGCATTTTTCTTTCAAGAATTCCCTGCAGCTAATAGGAAATGCAGAGGAAAAAAGAAAGACCAAGACTTTGGCAGAATTTTGAATTTTTCTGACTTAAAAGAAAAGCCAAGAATATTTATCATGTAACTTACTTTGGCTAAGCTATCTGATCCAGCTATGTCTATGCTGGTTTATTCCCATAAGGATAGCGCTACTATATTTAAGGTCCCTTTAGGCAGCCATTTTAAAAGGGTTGTCTGTCATGATAGTCCATTCTCAGCCCAGGATCCATTCCCAGACAATTCAGCCACTCCTTTAATGGGAAGAAGAGAAGGAAAAAGTTGGTTTTGACAAGGTAAAAGGCAAACATGTAATACATGCTCAGTTGAAGCAGCTGCCTGTTTACTAAACCAAAGGACTGAAAGGGTTACCAGCCAGACTATCTGTTCAAAGGACGTCCATTGGCCAAATTGGAGGATTTCATGAAACTCTTTGAATTAGTGGTTTTGTTTCATACCCAGTAGCCAACATGCCCTTTTTGGAGAGCAGGGAATCAGAGCGCAATGCAAATTAACCCCTAGTTCTCCTTACTGTAGGATGGATCTTGTTTCCAACACAAGAACATTGTGGCTTGAAAGGGAGGAATCTCCTCTTTTTTTTTTTTCTTTTTCTTTTTTTTTTCTGAAAATATGGAGTAATTTAAAACCTAAATAGATCTTTGAGGCATTTATGTGATCCACATACTAGACAGAAAAGTTTCATACCATACTAGAAGTTTCACTGAAATCACAGCCTTCTGTTTGAGCACATCCGTCTCCAGCAGATTGTGACTTGATTCTGCAGGATGCTGGGCATGACTGAGAAGATGGCTGGTACCCCATGGGGTTGGTTTACTGTGTAGGCTATTGTGGTGCAGCAGTTGAGTCAGGACTGATGGAAAGATACCAGATCCCAAAATTTGCAACTGCTTTCTTGACAAACTCCAAAGACTTTCAGTCCTTAAATTCAGTCTTGCTGCCGTGCACAGGAAGCAGCAGCGTGAAACCAGGCCCTTTGAGCCAAAAGCTTAAAAATTGCGGTCTGTGAAATGAAAGCACTCATGTTTTTGTAGTCTAAAAGTGAGCTTCATCTCACCTAATGCTGACTATCTAAAAGGCAGATATTGTTACCCACACGAATCATGACTCCCTTTGTAGTCATCTATAGGGTGTGAGTCATCTCATCCTAATGTAGATGTTGAGATAGATTGCATGAATCACATTTATAGAAGTATCTTCCTCTCTCCATTGTCAACGTAGCTTAGACAACTAGCTCAGATGGGACTGTCAATACTGTGACTGCCTAAAGATGCAGAAGACAAATCCCACGCTTTTGTTCCTTCCTTCAGCTCACAAAACACAGGAGTGTGGTCTGCAGGTAGAATTTGAACGTTGAAAAGCAACTTTTATTGACTTTACTGAAATGTTACTGTCGCACCCTCTGAAACTTTAGCCCTACTAGTTTGAAAGATCTGTATAAGTCATCTTCAACTGCTGGGCTCACCAAAACCAGATTCACATGTATGGTGTAAAAACATCAATAACTAAAACACCACTAAAAGTTATCCTTACTAGTTGTTGAGGTTTCCTGTTTATTAACCATTCTTGTGCTGGAAATATACCAAACTACAGGAGAAAAAGAAAAAAAAAAGTTAATTTGGGATGCATAAAGGTTGTTAGCATGATACATTTCTCTCTGAATGACTGTTCATTGATCTTAACCTTCTCGGATTCGCTTTAGTTCATGTTGGCATCTTTCCTCTTAAACAAAAGGCCATATTCTGATTTCCTTTTCTGTTTTTCATGTCCCTTTACTCCTAAGTTCTTCTGTTGCCTTCAGTGAGATTACCCTAAGAGCGGTGTACTATGGGAGAAGAGGAGGCATTCTGCCCAGAGTGACTAATTTGGATTTTTAGCTCCTTCCCCAAAGCTTCATTTTCATCTTTTATGTTTATTCCATTATTCATGTCTCAGTCTGTAGCTACTCCAAAGACTGCATTGTAGTTTCTGTCACAGAGATTCATCTTTTGAACTCAATGGGGTCTTTTCGGGGAGATGCTGAACTGCCCTTTGGAGTTTTGCTGTTCTTTGGTGATTTGCTGAATACAACTTCCTTTTGTTCTTCTTTTCTTCCAGTGTGTTATCACTTCACAGCTGCACATTTTCTGAATGTGTTAGCCTTTCCTGCACACATCCTGCTCCATGGATGTGGTGTCCTTGCATTTTCAGAAGCTGCTGTGGGTCCATGGGCTGACTCACTCTTTTGTTCTCGTTAGAAATTGCCTCAGTGGGTGCTCAGAGTTCCCACTTTGCAAATACTGTCAGAGGGTGTTGTATTATCACCGGTTCCTTATCTGAAAACTGGTTCAATTCCTGAGATGTAAAATGTCCTTTTCTCTTCAGAGGTAAGGGTACTCAGCCTTTTTGGAAGGTCCATCTTCCAGTTCCATAATGTTCTCTTTTTGAATCAGTAATAAATGTATTTATTTAGTCGAAACAGGAGTTTGCCATTCCTTTTTAGAGTTATCCTGACCCCTGTTACCAGAGTAACTTCCATTGGTCCTTATGGTCTAAACTAACTTTTGAAGGGTATTTTCTTCTGGCAAGCTGGACCAAGCCTACACTAAATGGGGAAAAAAACAAACAACCCACCAGCAAACAACAGCAACAACAACAAAAAAACTAAGAAAAAAGCACAAGGAAATAATAGCTTCAGGAGGCAAAGCCAGCTCTCAGGAGACCAGAACAGCTCAGGTCTGTGAAGCTGTTAAGATGAACACTGGTTATGTCTTCTGAGGTTTTATTTACCTTGCAGAGAGAGACACGGCTGAACCAGATGGGTTTGAAGAAGAGACTGGGTTTATCCAGAGACACCGGCATTTTCTTAAATATTCAGTGTCGGTTCCCTGGAAATCCCATTCCTGATGTGTGTATAAAGCACTGTCTCACAGTGGTGTCATCCAAGTCCTCTACACCGTACTGTAAAGGGCAGGGAAGAGATAATGGTGCTGATTAGAAAGGCAAGGAGATTCTTCCAGGAAAAAAAAATAAAATCAAATTTTATTTTAATTATTAGAGATTACAGCTAATGATTTTTAGTTCAACTGTGACTGGATCCGATTCATGTAATTTCTTTAGACTTTATTGTTTTTGTCTTATTTATCCAGTGCACCATCTGTTGTTTTACAGTTCTCTTGTTCCTTTTTGGCCCAGGGTGCAGTTACCTGAGTTTTGTAAACACCAGAAAGCAGTACACTTGGAGGAGATGTCAAAAGACCACCAAGTCTCTGCAATTTTCCAAAGGCAGCATTGACTGAACCTAGGTCATATGGTTGTATGACATGTTTCATTCTGCTGGAAGCCTGTTTCCTCACTTTCTTTACAAAACTAATTTTATCCTGGAAAAATATGAACTGCTCTGTCTGGGCTCTTCTGTATGTTTCCAAGGCAATGATCTCTCATTACAAAAGCAGAGTCTATCACAGAAGTTGGTCTTGACTTTGACATCACTGACTATGGATCTTAAAACTCCCATTGATTTCAATTAATCAACATTTGTTACATCATTCAAGTTAAATACACGTTAAAAAATTTGCTGGCTCATGGAGTCACAGGACCAGAGAGAAATTTGGAGGTCTTCTGACCCAACATCTGCCCCGAGTCTGGATGAGCTTTACCTACTTCCTTCCTGACTTATGTCTGTCTAATCTGTTTGCAAGGACTGATATGAGGAGAGTTGAAATGGGGAAGGGGAAAATATGACTTTGAAGGAGATGAAAAAGGATTTAAAACAATCTACATCAGTTTCAGCCAAGTCTTTCTTTGGTTTGTTGATCCACAGACAGTCCCTACCAGTGTGTATTGCTATGCTTCTGCCAGATAGCAAGATATAAGTGGTGGGGTCTTATCACTTTGAACTCCTCTCTATGTCTTTTTCATCTCAGATTTCAAAACCCATGAGGTTGCACGGTGGTCTTATTTGACAACTCAGCAACTGTTAATGTTTTCAGAAAACAGCCTGAAAACAGGCACTCTTGACTTTGACAGCAATGCGCAATAATAGTAACACCCTGTCCTGAGCCCACAGCTAATGCAGAAACTCTTTGAAAGCCAGTAAACGTGCATTTTGCTCTAACCCTTGTCATCTCCTTCCTTCACAGCCTCTGGCTGGAGGCTTCCTCCCTCCTCTATCTGACACACATTTTGCACGAGGAGCAGAAGTGGATGCTTTAGCTACAGAACAGAGAAGAAATAACAGCTCCTCTTTGTTTGGCGTGCAGAAAACTCTCGATTGAATTGTCCTCTGTGTGGTATCACTTCAGCAGATGGGACTGAAAACCTTGTATCCAGCAAAGCTGTTTTCCTTTCCTAAGATTTCACGATCTCTGCTGTGAGCAATTCCAACACTTGGGATTCACTGAAAAATTACACACCTCTGGAATGAGCTTGTTCAGTGCTGTGGCATTTGTTGGCCTTGGTAAGGCTTCCTCTCAGTCATGGTTGCATGAGGAGAAAGGAACTGTGTTTGCCAGTTGGAATGTCTGCAGGAAGACATAACAGCAGTGGAAGTAGTCTGTTATGTGGAACCATTTGCCTTTATAAATAAAATGTGAGGAGGCTTTCAATGGTTTGATAAGGCAGCAAAGTCTTGCAGCTGTTCATTTGTTGGACTCGAATGCCTTTGTCACATGGGATGGATATCTGAGCATTAGATGGTGAGTGTGCTTTGAGGAGATATTAATGGAGTGTGACTCTTCTGTCTCTCTGGATTTGTATGGTCCTTGAGGAAGGAGTGTAAATGTAAATTAATTCATTTTTAAACACAGGATTGAGGGAGGTTTATGTGCACCCTGGGGTGCACACGCATCATAGGGTATATGAACAACACAAAATGTTGATGCAGTCAAACTCAGCCTGTTCTTTAGCCCCAACTCCACCGCTTACAAGACAGAACAGTTGGATTTCAACATGTGATACCAGGAAAAATACCTATGCTTTCATGAATCCCACTTTTCCCATTTTCAAAATGTAAGCAAGGTTTACAAACAGCCTATGATTACATGAACAACAGATGAAATAAAATATGGGACTTAAAGAAATGATCAACTTCTGACGAGATAATAGCTCTTAACATTCGCTGGTCATCTTGTTCTGTCATACCAAAGGGCTTATGGGTTTGAAAGGATCAATGAATTGCTAACAGAGCTGGGCTTTGTAAGAATCCATCTTTGATTCTCGCATGAGAGCATGTGCATGTGGCCTCTTGACCACAGGATGAAGTCAGCCTGTGGTTTCTGTCTTCATTTTAACTTGACAGGTCAGAGTCAAACCCACCAAAAATAATGTTAATTGAGACTTATTTGATCTCAACCTCCCCAGATGGTCATCACTTTTCAAAAAAATTGTATCACTGAGGTTGCCAGGTAGTATACATTTCATGTTTCTTGGTGGGACTGGAACCATCAGAGCTCCCTGGCAAGAGCTGGGAGCAGAGGCGGTATTAGGCATTTAATACCTTTTGGAGAGCTCTTTCTCAGATGAAAGATCGTTCGAGTATCCTTGGTGATGTCATGTCTCTGGTGATATCAAGGAAAGAATGTTGGGGTTTTTTTTTGCTGTCCGAAGCATTCAAAAATATTTTAAAATTGTTGTTTTGTTATTTTATTCATAGCAGTCTTGACAAGATCAGGCCTTCCCATTTGTAAGAAATAGATGACATTAACAGAAAAGCATTTAGTAACTTAGGAAAATGATGCATGGTTTAGCAGATAAAATAGCCTGGGAAGATGTCTAGATGCTATAGAAATTGTTGCTGCTGCTGCTGTGGACAAGGAACCCTGCTGAAAATATGTTAAAAAAAAAAAGATGTGGATGGGTTGGACTAGTCGGGGCTTGGACTAGATGATCTCCAAAGGTCCCTTCCAACCCTGACCATTCTGTGATTCTGTGATAAGGCTTTTTCATAAATGCAATGTAAATGCTATTGAGGCTTTACTTATATTCTGTTGATTTATCACAATGGATTTTGCATGGGATGAAAATTTCATGAAAAAACCCAAAATATTTGCCCTGTTTTTATTAAGATGCAGTTTGCAGATTCAATGGTATTAACAATGAGGAGGACATTCCGTGGGGAAAGTGAAGTCCTGCACTCTCCCCATGTTAGCAGCTCCTTCAGGCAACTTCATCCACACATCCCACAACCCACAACCTCAGAGTGTCCAAAAAATTCATTTTTATATAAAATGATCTCGAATAAACCAGCTGCCTGTTGCAGTCAACTCTTCCTTTTCTTTTTTTTTTGCCAGTTCCTCAGCATCACCATGGAGCACCTCTCCATGCTAAAGAAGATCCTGATCTGCTGACAGCTTGAGCAGAGAAGTGGCATCACTGAGCCATGCCAGAGTGTGAGTGGAGAGACCCGGAGGAGTGGTGAAGATGTCAATCCTCTGTGCCTGGCACATGGCATCCTGAGCTGGGAGGGAGGATGGCTGAGATGCCATCAGCCTCCCAGGGCAAAGGATGGGGGGACCCAGCTGTGCCTTCCCCCTGTACTGCGTCGGGTGCTGCAAATCCAGCTCTCAGGTGCAGAAAGCTGCTCACAGATGTCGCAGGATCGGGAACAGAAGAACACATCTTTTCGGAGAGAACCATGATGATTTCGCAAGTGCCAGCCTTGGTTCTTCCCATACAGTCAGGAACATAAAGGTCCCTGACATTTTATAGCATCAGATTATGGGACGGAGGATGAGGATTCTTGCTACTTGTTTTTGAACCTAAACCCCTTGCTTATGCTGCACAGCAGACTGTTATTTTAATTCTGTTTTGGCTAATAGCTTAAAAATTGCATATTTGTGAGGATATCGCTAAAAACAGTGGGCTGGGTCACAAACCAGAGAGTGAATAATTACTAATTAATCAACCATCAGACTAATAATGGGCCTTCAGTTTTGCCAACAAACCCCACTCCTAAATCGCTCCCTCATTACCAATAACTACCAATTTAGAGGCTGTGTTATTGCACTAGTTTTATTAATGTCACATTCAGAAGGATACTGTAGCAATAAACTGGCATAAGGCTGTAAAAAGAGGGTTGCTGTACATATTAATAATGTATTTTATAGTGCAGTTTAATATTCTGAATACAAGCTGCCTTGCTTTATAATCAGAAGAGGAAAAAAGCAAGCTGATCAATCATCCTTACCTATTCTTACAATGGCCAGCTAAATAGAGTCATGGTGATATACGTGGGGATAATATCTTGTTACAAATATCTTGTTATTAAGCAACACTATTATTTCTAATTTGTTATAATGCCTTATAATAAGCTTAGCAATATGTTTCTAAATTATATATAGAGTGGGTTTGTGGTTTTGTTTTTTTTTAAGTAAGAGACATCTACAGTCACTCCAGGAGATGTGCTTCATGGCTGATGAGGAGTTGGGAGAGAAGAGGAGATCTCTGGGCAAGAGAGTAGTGCTCTTGTTGTGGGGGTTTAGTCTGAGGCTGGGCACAGTCCTTCCTCCAGGTCTTGTCCTTGTGAGAAAAACAGCATCCCAGATGCTAAAGCTATAGTGACCCAGCAGCAGCCAGGAAACTCTTGTTGGATTTCCCCATCCTGGCTCTGCCACAGAAGTCTCCTACTTTGCCTTTGAATGAGATAGCTGAGTCCCAATCTGCACACTTGTAGAAAACTGCACGGTTTTAGGGTTTAAGCACTTCTATGGGTTCACGTCTTTGCTCTCGGTCATAAAACTGGCATGTTTTCTAACATTTTACAACAACAGGGTGATGAAGGAAGATGCATTAACAGTTGCAATATATCCAGATAACATGATGAGAGAGCCCAAAGAAATACTAAGGAGTAAGAGTCTTTGCCTTTTCTCCATATCTCCATTGCCTTCCCTGCCTCCATAGTGACCACCAGTGGTCTTGGTTTAGCTGCTATTAAATATACACATCTGGCTTTTTTTTTTCTGGGAAGGAGGCATGAAGAGGTCCTGGGAATATTCAGTTGGAAAGAGACTTGGACAGATTAGATGGGTGGTACAACATGGGCAGCTTGCTCTGACCATCCTTATTGCAGAGCTGCTTGGGAACTGTGGCAAGGACACCAAGGCAATAAGACATGTCTCCTGACCAAGCATGGTCAATCCAAAAGCATAATGTAAACAGCAGCATCCTCAGGGTCATCCCTTTTCTCCACATTTAACACCTGGTCATGATGGGATCAGATGACTGAACCAGTCTTGCTAAGAGCTGTCTGCAGAAGATGGTGTATCCGACTCTGCTCTTTCCATTCTGCTCTTTCTGGCTTGGAAAAGGAAGCTTTCTGGTTCTACTGTCAGTCATGGCTGCAACACCGCTGGGAGAAGGAAGATTTCTGGTTCTACTGTCAGTCATGGCTGCAACACCTGTTTCACATGTAATAAATTCTAGATCAGAGTGACCTGCCAGAGGGCGATTGGCCCAGGCAGGTGGACCACCCAAACCATGCAGGAAGGTGAGGAGAAAATTGTCAGCCTTGAGGGATGTGCGTGACTCCCCTCACTGCTGGCAGCTTAGCTTCAGCTGGGGGATCAGAGAGGTGAGGATGGGAGGAGCACAATGAAGCACGCTGAAGGGATAAGGGTGGATTTGCACTTAAAACCTTGACACCCAGCCAAGGGCTCTATTTTCCCCATTGCGAGATGATTGTTCCTCTCTGCCATGTAAGCGATGGGCTTTTAACTGTAGCTACAGCTGTTAATTTAACAAAAAGGACAGCACTTCAGTTCCTTTCCAGTGGAACATATTGTTTGTGTCTAATGACTCCGATTATGGTCCCAATTGCTGGTGATGGACAGGGCTTTTCCCATTCCAGCAAGCTCAGGAACGAGGCTGGAAAGCTTCAGTGTCAAGGTGCATAACTGTGATTTTATAACTACTGTGAAGTTTTGTAACCTGGACTAGGTCTTCAAGTAAGTTGGCTACTAGTTAGAGATGGACAGGAGTAAAAGATGCCTGCAGTCAGGTCCAGGCATGGATTCTCACTTGATGTAAACTGATGTGGTGTAACTTCTGTTTGGTGGTGTTTACAGTGCTCTGTCCTGGTTAAGGACTGCTGACTTCCATATTTGACTAAGATGAGGTGCAGCCCAAGTAACACAGTCCCTGCCAAGTTTCTCATTGACCAGGCACACTGAAGTGTTTCTGAAAAAGTTACAGAAGTCCTATTAAATAGACTTAATATTCTTTGTTATTATAGTGAAAATGGTTGTTTACTGTCCTGTTGCAATGGTACAGCAGAAGTTGGATGAAAAGATCCCAAAAACATCACCCTGGGGAAATTACCGGATAATCACCTTGTTAAACATGTATTTTATATCATAGTTTAGTTAATTTACACATTAATTTTCTAAGCATCTCTTAACTGCATTGGCTAATTAATTAAAATAAAATTCTTAGTGGCTGCATAGATCACTTCTGTCAGGTTTACCACACTATATCACTTTGCTGATGGCTACAAGCAATTCCATTCAAATGTCTTATTTTAACCGAATGGTTGAGGTTTATCTTCTCTATGCTCACATTTCTCTGAAGCCCAGATTTCAGCAGGGACAGCAGAAATGTCCTCCAAAGCTGTTGAAGATCCTCTGGAGGTATGTTTTGGAGGGGAGCGACCGGGAAAAGGAAAGTCACTGCTTGTATGGGAATACCTCCTCCTTCTCACTCTGTGCAGTTTCCCTCCCCACACCCCCATCACTTGCAGTTTGTTTGGGGCTGGTGGCTTTGCAGCTTTATTTATTTGTTAAACCAGGGCATAGCTGAGCGCTACGAGGTGACTCTCCCATGGCAGACAGAGCTGCTTCCTTAGGGACAGATCCTGGCTCCTTCATGCCACCAGAAGAAAGTGAACCTGGATCAAAACCTAATTTGAAAAGGAAAAAGATGAAGGCCATGCTGTTATTAATGGCAAATCTCCGCAGATCTCTGAGGATATAGCTGTTGTCTAATGGAAGCAGCTAATAAACCGAAAAAGCCACATAAAGGGAAACAATCCATTATTTATATGACAGGTAAACTGCATAAAGACTCCTTATCAAGTTAGCATTCTGGGCCAGATACTTGCTCTTCTAATCTTCAGAAAAGTCTAATAAATAGTCAGACAGGGGTTTGTTTTTTTATTCAGTATTTCTATTAGCTAGGTGAGCACCTGCCATTCCCAGAGAGTTGCGCTCTGCATAATTTACACTACTGCTGGGTTGTTTGGCAATATTCCTCCTCAAAGAGGCTACTGACAATAAATTAGTGCTTTTCAGTGATGTAGACATTTTTATATGTTTCTAATCTTTTTCCCTCCTCTTTCATTGTCAACAAATTCAATATTTGTTACACTGTCAAGCTTCTTGTGCTTTTCGTTCTTTATTGCTGTATATTCTGTGTTTTACTGGAGTGTTCAGTTGCTCCTCGTGTGACACAATAATAATACCTTTCTGCTGGATATGGCATTTCGCTGAAGATCTGAAAATATTTTGTAAACTTTAATTAACTCCCTAATTACTCACACTGTAATGTCAAGCTAGACCCTTAAGGCATTTTTTCCAAGTGCTGGTGAGACTTTCTGCACTCAGATTGATGAATTCGAGGTAAAAAAAATCATCTACCCAGTTAAGTGTTTGTGAACTCAGGCCTTTGTGGGTGAATAGCCTTGTTAGGAAGGCACAAAATAGGACGGGGAAAGACCTTAATAGGTCATTTAGTCCATTCTCACATCAATCCATTGCATATAAACCAATCCTGGCAGACATTGGTCTAATCTTTTTAGACTTTTTGCAAGGGCATGTAGTGATAGGACAAGAGGTAATGGTTTCAAACTGTAAGAGAGGAGATGTAGATTGGATATTAGGAAGAAATTTTTCACTTTGAGGGTGGAATAAATTGCCCGGAGAAGTTGTGGCTGCCCCATCCCTGGAGGTGTTTAAGGCCAGGCTGGATGGGGCTTGGAGCAACCTGGTCTAGTGGGAGGTGTCCCTGCCCAGGACAGAGGGTTGGAACTAGGTGGTCTTTAAGGTCCCTTCCAACCCAAACCATTCTATGATTCTGTGAAATTCTGTAGAGATAGGGATTGTTGCCCAGACACAGTACGTTCTAATATTTCTGGGTTTTCTAAAGTCTTTCTGCATTTAAACCAATGGTTTCCATTACGCCTGTAACAGTCAAAAGGATTTATTCTACTCTTTTTAAGTATTTAAACATTGTTTATTGAATCTCCCCTTCGGTTGTCTCTTCTATAGATCAAACAACATTATTTTTCTTCTCTCCTTGAAAGCTACATGATCTTTCTCCATGCTTCTCCTTTCAAGTTGATCTAGACCAGCAGTGGGAAGCCCAAAATGCACACAGGACTCCAACAGAGGCCTGAGAGGTATTGAATGGAGGAAAAAGAGGTTTAACCACCTCCATCACTCAGTTCCTCGACTTGAGAACAGGTCCAGAGTTATCCTGTGCTTTTCTAGCTTAGAGTGAAGGATCAGTTGTCTGTATCTTAACCTCTTCTTTGTATACTGTCTCCAGTAAGGAAACCATAATTGGTTGAAGTCACTAAGTATTATAGATTTGCAAATCTAGGACACTAGGACTGCAAAACTCCTTTTGGGACACTGAGTCCTTTCTCCATAGTTATGCCAGACCTTCATTGTTCCGATGTTTGGAAACCTCTACTTAACTGCGGGCCTAAATATACTCACGGACAGTGTATAAGCAATTGTTTTTCTGCCAACTTTGTCCATTAGCCTGAGTAGTTCTCAAACAACTCTATAAGAGCATATAGCAATGTCATTCCAGAATGCTCCATTAGCTTCTACAACTTTTTATCAGAGATCTGCCTCAAGGGAATTAAGTTTTGGCCTCTAGACTGAACACTTCTGAAGGGACAATCCCATTGCTTCCCCAGCTCATAATGACTTTTACCCTAAAGTATATCAAGCACACTTCCAAGATTCAGAGCTCTCAACAGGCAGTGAAGTCAGCAACAGTTGAGGATGGTAAAACATCATGTGAAAAAAAAAACTGGTCCCAGAAGTTGCCAGATGTTTTACATGATGTTCTAGATGTTTTAAATATTCTTAGAAGTTGTGACTCAACTTTTACAAATATATTTTATGTAGGAAGTACTATACCTATTTATTATTCTATGGTAAAATACTGGTTTAAATGCTTTTCAGATGGCACCAGCATGTCTGTCAGGGTTCCACAGTAAAGTCTAAGGAGAGAACCTAGGGGTTCTGATGTCTGGGCCCATCTTCTCAATACAGGACTCTCGCTTTGTGTTCTGGGTTTTAAAGAAAGAACCTCTCTCACCTTCAGTCTTCGAAATAGGTTTATTGAAAAAAAAGTACCTCTCTGTAGGGTAAGAGTAAATCATGGATATATTAGATAAGTTATTTGCTTTGATGATATTTCAACAGTTTTGAAAATTACAAGTGAACACAAACATGCACGTATCTTACATACCTGCACACACAAACACCCACCTCCATACTTACCTCCACAATCAGTAGACTTCAGTTAAAGAATTTAATTAAGATTTCTAGGTGAAGCACTCAAAGGTTGGGAGATTTCTTTCCACCTTTTCTTAAGGATGCTTGAGCACTCCTCATGCAGTCCTTTGTGGATTTGCCTTTTAATTACAGATATATGAACACTTTTGTTTATTATTCAGTGAGCAAATAAAATACGAACTATTACATGATGAACTTAACTGAATCAAACAGAAAGAGATGAGGTTTGTCACATGGGAATAAAAGTTTGAGAACTCTACCATTTGAGATATTTTAACTTCTTTTTAATAGTTTTTCTTGGATCTGATTTGAATGGAGGAAGTTCTGATTTTTGGTTACTCACTCAGGGGGCTTTTACCTTGCAAGGTCACTCCTTGGATCTCTAAATGGTTCATATACTTCCCTCCATTAAACAGAGAAGCAGACCAACACACAGCAGAAGGGAAGAGGCTTGCACAGGATCCATGGCAGAAGCAGATGTTGAACTGACCTCTGCTGACAACTGTTCACTGGAGTTCAGCAAATGTTTGAAATTTCATCTCTGAACTAGTAAGAAGTGCTGCATTCGTTCAGTGCTCCAAACATGAAGCAGTTCTCTGTGGGATGCACTCTCTGCTGGGAGATCGCAGGATGTATTTGCAGGAACAACAGCCCTGATGCTTTCATAGCTCTTTTCTGTCTACAACCCCCCTTTGAGCCTACAGTCTTATCATCCAAGAATACCTCCATGTGTGCCAATACTCCATACAGGGCAGGGGGGGAAGAGGCAGATGTTTTTCATATTTACAGTTGATCTAAAGCATATTGGTAAACCTCAGTGTTTTACATGGGAAAGTTTGGTCTATAGTGTAAGAATGTGTGTCTGTATTTCAGCTGAGGCATAAAAAAATCATGCATCTGGTGGAGTTTTAAATGCCCCCTTGGATGCTGTTCTGGAAGACTATAGGTCCCACATATGTCCCATCTCAGCTCCAGCTTCATGTGGGTCCCTTGTACAGCCTGAGGCATCACATGTACCCCTAGATACTTTGCTTAGCCAACTGGATTGAACCCCGGAAGAAAGTGGCAGCAATGACACTGAAGCCCAGGTGAGGTTTTCTGTTGGCTTTCAGGGACAGGCTTTTGTACAGAGCAACAGTGAGTGGACCTCAGACATAATGCTAGAAAACGGGGACTGATTTACTGTGGGCTGCTTTACTTCTCCATGACACAAAGGCTGGCACGTCCCTGACCCTGCTATCTGTACCCAGGTGGTTTCAGCAGGCGTTCAGCCTGTATCCTTGGAGATGAGGAGTCTCAGCCTGTGGTAGCTGGGAGGGACCATACCCAGCAATTGCCATGGTCTTCCCACCTTCAGGCCTTTGCCCAATGTCGGCAGTCAGAATCTGGCATCTCATCCCAGGCGTGGGGCTGCGGGCCACTCCGCTGTCCTGGCACCTACCCATCATGCAGGCTTGGTACGAGCCATAAAGAAAACAGCAGAAACGGTTGGTGTGATGAGAGCATGACCAGAAATGGGTTTGGAGAATGTCACTGTGTATCAAAGGGCACCTTCGAGTCTGTTACCCAAATTACCTGTAGGTGGCAAATCGTTGCATTCACATGGCACAGTCAGCGACAACGCAAATCAGCATGCTGAACTCTGTAGCATGTTTTGAAGAGCAGATTATTTGTAATCCATGGCCCAAAACCTCCGGCTGTCATTTCCTGAGATGTTGTTGCAATTGTCAAGAGAGAGTAGGGTGACTCTAATGGTGATATAAGGGCAATTTAGTCTTAGAGCTCAGGTCCCCTGGAAACATCTGATTGTGTGAGAGACCTGGGTTACTTTTCATAACAGGTGAGTTTATAGCTTGAGAAACGAAGTGAAAGAACATGAGCATTAGAAGCAAAAAGCAGAGGGTAAATAAAAAGAAAATAATACTTAAAATGTAAAAATATCATAACTGTTAAGCTACTAATGTAACTTAGGAGCTCATGACTTCTGAATACATTAAGAATAATAAATTCTCTTCTCTGATAGTGAAAATATTTTCTCCCTGGCAAATATCCCTGGCTTAAAGCACAGATTTATTTGTAGAGTGGTTTCATAGTAGCTCCAAAATATAAGGTTTTCTTCTTAAGTCTATAAGCTCTTTGTGATTTAGTGCTGGGGGAAGAGATCACAGTTTAATTAATTTTTTAAATAAGAAAATGCTGAATTCATAGAGACAAAAAAATTCTTCATTCAGAGCTCTTTAAGAATAAGTTGTTATTTCAACTAAAACACTAAAACTAAAGCAGAGTTATAAATGGCTTGGATTTGGGGTCCACAGCTAATTTAATCCTCTATATTTAGTTTAGGAAAAAAAGCACTAACAATTTGATTTACATATAATTCCTCCTGCTGTAATGCAAATGAATCACTGCCAACAGACCAATACCGATGAACAAGATGACAGCAATTAGCCAGTCTGCCCCATGAGAAGCACAGGACCTGAAAATGCCTCCAACAAATGTCCAGATCTTCAAGTGCTCTGAACCAATTCAGTGTGGACCTACCTACTTTCTATTCCTTCTAGAAACTGCAGATCTTTCCTTACGTATTGTCTGAACTCCAGCAGAGACTCAACAAAAAGAAGCCCGTTCACCACCCCGATACCTGTAACTCCAGAATATGCTCCAAGAATAATAATCAGCAAGTAGCAGTTTTCATTCCCATGTTGCTCAGAAATTAAACAGGAATGCGTATGCAGGGGAGGAAGGGGAAGGTATGTGCATCTGTATATTTAAGTAACTGAAACTGTAATTACATTACAACATGGTTATGAATTTGCTTATTTTACCCTCATGTCATTGTCATGATTTCAGCAGAGTGATACCCAGATTTATACCCTCCTAAATGATAGTAGAAATCTGGCCCTGTCTGTGCACGTGTGTGTGTATATACACACACCATCATTTTCTCCATCTCTCTCCCTGGCTTCCCTCTCTCTCTCTCTCACATACACACACACACGTTTTCTAGCCCTGTTTCTTATCTTCCAATGCAGCAAAGCTGACTATGCTTGTATTGCACCAGTTCTACTATGACGATGAAAAAAAAATAAAATATAGACATCAGACTACTATATACAAACATAGAATAAAAAGGTATGTTTACAGACATCTAGTCCTCAGGATGCAAACATATCTATCACTATGCGCAGCCATATGATGAAAACACAACATATGGCAACCTAATCATAACAGTAAATAAAAGTAATTTTCTATGTCAGGAGAGGGAGAGGAGCCACCACACATAATCTGTATTTGTCTCACACCATAAAGGCTAAATGAGACAAAGAAAGCTGCAATGGACAGTGATGGACTAAGAGACTTCAATGACAAATTTTCTTCTTCCATTTCAGAGGAAGAAGAAGGGTGGGCAGCTTTTCTGATCCTTTCTGTCTCAGACCAGAGACTTTCTGCGGCTGAGGAAGAGACACATTCATGAGTTCTTCAGGGAGCCAAGGAAGAGGATTTCTGAAGGCAGAGCAGGGGCATGTGCTGGAAACTGTCCCCTGAGTCCCACCACTACACATGGGGCTGCACAAGACAGGAAGAGACCTTGAGCCTTAAGAAAAATCAGTGGTGCCTCTTCCATCAATCTATGACGGCCCATCCCTTCTTCAGAAGCTCCAAAGACCATAGTCTTCACTTGTGGCCCACATCCTACAGGTCAGTGCCCATGAGGTCTACCTGATGGCTGGTTTCACCCCAAGAGCACAAAGGTTTCCATCCTTTGGCTATTTTTCAACTGAAAACCATGGCCATCCCTGCTTCCAGCAGACACAGGCTGTTTTGATGTCTTCTGCTCCACAAAGATTTCCAGAAGTGGGTGCCTGATACTAAACTCTTTAAATCCATGCTAACTAGATATGTGACTGCCCTGATTTTCAACAGCAGATTGCTGCTAGTTCTCACCGAGACTCAATCCACTTTGATAGGGGTCACTAATTGTGAAGCTTTACAACAGGATTTTAGGAGTTTATTTTCGGAAACCCAGCTGAAGCCTGGTTCTGCTTCCAGGGAGCGCCATGGGTCGTCATTTAAACAGGAGCAGCTTTGGAGCCTAAGTAAAATCCAGTCGTCAAGACCAGTAGATACCCACAACAAATCTGAGCTGACAGCTGTTTTCTCCAGGGCTAAATTTGTACCAAAGAGTTTAGGAAACATAAGCAAGTAATCATCTCATCCTGAGCGAAATTAGTTAAGTATGAAAGGATTAAAAGAACCCTGAAAACTGAGAGGAAAAGTAAAGAAGCTTTTCATAAAACATCTATTTTGATACTCAGTAGAGTTTTCTTCAGTAGGAAATGTCCAGTCATATAAAAGTCACTATCTGTTCTGCCAGCAGCACACCTTCTCTGTAAAGAAGGGTAAATCTCACATACTGCTCTGGAACAAATGCAAATTTGGGGGGATTTGTACAACTTTCCTTCACTTAGCCAGGTCAGTGCTGAGATTTGACTTGGTATTTAGTCTTCCTCAGTGCAAGATGAGACACAAAAATGCTCTGGCTGTATTTTTTCAGAGGGCTGTATAATATGTATTAGGCATTTGAGAACACCTTTTGCATGTAGAAATTGATGTACTAACAATTCCAAAAGGAAACCCTGCATGCAGACCATTGACTGTATTTCCCAGCCTGATCTTCTCCTTGAAAGGCACAGAAATCGTGGAGAAAAATATTTTCAGCATACAGGTAAAGTTTATTAAACCTTGGCCAATCTCTGTGACAACATTATAGTATATTTTGTGTGCTATAGTAGAGGATCAGGGAGTGTTCCCAGTGTGATTTGGCTACATCCACTGCTCCTCAAGGTCCTGCTCCACAACTGTACCGGCAGGAAGGCCATCAGGAGATCCAGTAATGGAGATCTGATTAACTCAGGTGTACTTGTTTCCTATCTAGACAGTTTCAGTGTCTAAGGCATGCTTTAACCATTAGACTTCAAGGAAAAGTAACACTTCATCTTACATACCAGAAATCACAGTGCATCACATGTAGTGGCAGTCCAAGCTGTGCTTCTGTCCCACCCTGCTATTCAAGACCTTGCTGCCAGCTGGACATGGTATGTTTTCTCTCTCTTATTGCCTAAAAAAAACAGTGCCAAAATTACGTTCAGTGCCATTAAACTTATCTATGCCCACATGCAAAACCACTGAGAAACACTCATCACCAGCAGAAGCCTGGCCTGAGATCCCAAGACTACTTCATCATAGACACAAGGAAGAAGTGTCTCCCCTGAAAGGCTCCAGACTGAGCCTCCTTAATGCCCAGGCTGCTGTGGCACTTAACTCTCCTTGTCAGCACTGGAGACCTGTGAAGACCTTATCTATAGACATGACAAATAGGTTAGACTGGGCCTATGTCTCACCAAAGTCTTGTACAACTGGGCATCTGCTTAGAGCAGGGTAGGAGATAGTGCTGAAGGGTGAGTGAGAAGTAACAGCAGCTGTTTCTGCTCATTTTGCAGAGAAGGTCTCCACACAGCTCAGCTTTCAGGAGAAAGAAAGGGTGGAAAAGCATTGGGAAGAGATGGAAGGCTAGAAGAATGAAAAGAGCGTCTAGTTCCAGGGCTGAGATTTATTATTATTATTATTATTATTATTATTATTATTATTATTATTATTATTATTATTATTTAAGACTATAAATGTCACTAGAATAGTATAGACTCTCTCGTTCATCTTTGTATGGCATAAGACAACTTCTGGCAGCCTGGAGTCACAAAGAAGCTCGCTCTCCCATTTGTCTCCTGCTACTTTTTCATGCATCCCTCTGCATTTGGCCATTGCCAGAGGCAGGAGGTGATGGACCCCATGGGACAGTGCAGTGGGGCAGTTTCTTAGACACCTGCACCCCTCTTTCTCTCTTTGCATTTTCCCTTCTTTTCCCTCCACCCTGTTGCTGGCTCTCAAACCTTTTCTCCAAACCGTGCTAGCAAATCCTCATACCTATCTATAGATGGCAGCAACTTTCCAAATCAATTGCAAATGCTGATAAACCGGGATGGTCTCTGGCTTTCTACGGACTGAAGTGTTTCACTGCACGAAACAGGTAGCAAACTGTACGTGGATTTAATGGTACATACAAAGAAGTTCACTCGCTTCTAAGGAAGGGGGGGGGGAGGGATTTTTTTATTTGCTTCTGAAAGGGTTTACATTGACAGCAGAGGCACGAAGGGGGGTGGAGGAGGCAGTTGGGGAAAGCGGGTGGATTTCTTTATGCTGCTATTAGCTGCCAGCTCAGAAATATTAAAAAAAAAAAAAAAAGAAAAAAAAAATTGCACTCCCTGCCTGTGATTGTTGCTGGCTCTTAACATATGTCAGGCTCTTATCATTTCATAGCAGCTGGCAAGTTCATGCAGAACCACCAGGCGGCCCAACGTGGCCAGTAATCAGTTAAGTACAGATGTCCAAATAGATGTAACTTCCATTAAACTTTAAATAAAGATAATTTATGCTGAGTAAACAGACGAGTGAGCACATTTGCCCAAATACAGATGGCACTACCTGATAGCAGTGCATTAGAAGGGTCATTAAACAAGGAGGTTCAATAACATAGTATTCAAAGATGGTCTTCTGCAAGGAAAAATAGCTGAGATCAGGGGTATAAAGTCTACCTCTGCATTTATTTTTTTCTGCTTCCTTTTGAATAACTCGGCAGGTTTGGAGTCTTAATGGGGCATAAAGAGAAACACACTTTCTCCTAGAGGGACAGCCTTGCACCTGTCCATCGAAAAAATAAATCGTAATCTGTCTCACTTGGAAACCAGGATAAGTGTGCTCACTTAGAAGCAATGAGGAGACATTTCTAAGGCTGATGGCCTTAATCCAAAGCCTGATGGCTGCGCTGCAAGGGGTTTTGCACTTGCCCTGCATACCCCAGGGAAGGTATGCACTGTTGTCACACCCGCAGGGACACATTTTGCCCTGGAACGGGATTACGTGCACACATGCACACACAGTGATTCCTTCCTCCCTCTAACTGCACAGTAGGGTTGCTGAGTTTTGCTGAGGACTTCACCGCAACCTTTTCAGTAAGGAGAGGGAATTAAGCTGGGGCACCACATTCTGTCATTCTATCATTCTATCATTCTATCATTCTATCATTCTATCATTCTATCATTCTATCATTCTGTGATTCTGTGTTGGGGATTCGGTACCAGATGATGGGGTTTGGGCCTTTCTAGAACATTGGGAAGCTTGGTGAAATGAAAATATTGGAACATCTTTAGTATACCTTGTATGGAGCTGTCTGGTCACACCACACCTGCTCACAGCAGAGCCACTGAAATCACTGTCTGTACCAGCATCCGGGACATCAGGAAGGCATCCCTTCCTGTGGGCATCTCAGACGAGCATCCAACTAGCCTACACGCTGTTGAATTCAGTGACCAAGCATTGCAAAGACACAGCAGGACTGACTTCAGCTTGGGACAGCTACTACCATCACCACCTATCTCCTGACTTTCACTATTTGCACAGTCCGCCATGAAGCCCACGGCACAGCTGTAATAATGATGGCAAGGCACAGGTGAGGGTTTTGATATCCTCAGCGTGCTCCCTGGCCACTTCAGCTGGGGAGATGAGGACAGGTTTTGTCAGCTGCAGTGGCATTCAACTGACCCGCTTAAAGAAGTATCAGCACCCAATAAAGTATCTACATTCACAGGTAACCAATGCCAGTAACCAGCTGAATTGTCTATGACTTCATACTAGCAGTCACCTTTCTGACTTTCACCTATTCTGTAATAACTCTATGTATTTCCTTGCCTGGGAGCAACAATAGCCACCTTATTTCAGCTTTGGTCAGGTCATGAGGCAGAACAATATTGCCCATGATCTTTTTTAATCATAGAAAGCAAGGATGGGAGTTTTTCTTGACCAATTCCTGCCAGTTAACAGGTGGGTATCCATGCTAAACTTGTCATCTGGGTTCCTTCTGCAGCTGGTGGAGCTTCCTGGGGCAATTGATGCCCTGTGAAGAGCTGTGATGAATCACCTCTGAAACTGCTTCTCTCTACTGACTATTGAGAGAGTCCAGATGTCTGCAGTAGGCCAGATGCCTCATTTTCAGATGGCTGATGTTAGATAAAAGAAATTAAACTCAAAAGGGAGTTTCATCCTGTCTTTATTATTTTTATTTACTACATTCTTCTCTCTGCCTCAATTCGGTCCTTGTGGAATAAGGATAGCGATATGTTAACGCTAATGTGACGTCCCGCTGTCTCAAACCTCCTCTCTTCCATGGTAAAAGGTTGTCCCAGGGAAGGGAGGGTTGGGCTGTTTGTTAGGTTTACAGCATAACCTACAAGTGAGGGAAAGATGGCAATACTTTGGGGAAGGTGCAGTGGTGGTGATGGGGATGGGAAAATCTCAAACCAGGGTGAAAATACAAAAACCACTGAGGTATTCCCTAGGAGGGAAAATCCTGCTGCAGAAGTTGCATGGGTGTCTTTGCTTTGCTGCCCATTGAGGCTCCCTGCTCTTTTTCTCTCTGATGATGACGAAAAGACCCCATTAGCAGCTACGTGCCACAGACCCCCACATTCTGCTCCAGCATATATTTCCACTTCAGATTTTCCCCCTCTTCTCGCAGACAGAAAACCTGAGCAAAGAGCAACCAGCCTTCCCACCTGGCTGTCAGGACGATGCCTGAGCTCAGCCCTCAGCCTCCAGGAACCTTCCTGGGACACCTTCGGTGATACAACTCAGGGATGTTGTTTTTTGGGTATTCCCAGTGCACTTTCAGGAATTAAGCCTCAAAACGTCTCCTATTTGAGTCCTGCGCTTATGAACTTGCCTCCCTTTCATTTACCAAGAAATAATTTATTTTCAAGTATCTGCAGGGTCAAAATCCCTTCTCCCCACAGTGCAAGATACTGTCTTTCCTTTGACCATCTCAGTGTCCTCCCTTCAATCACTCTCATTTCAACCCAGGGCCCTTTTCTACAAACCCTTGGTCTGGTTTGACCACATTCATGACATTAACCCACACAAACTCTTTCACCTCCTCTCAACTTTCCTCTTCCACCATTTTGAAATCATCGCTGTTAAAAACATAAATTCTCATGTGTCAATATAAATATTGGGGTTGCTGGCAAGATTCTTTAGAAAGAATAATTCATGCTGCTGCAGGCACTGCTGAAACATGTTTGCCCTAAATTCTCTCAAATATTTAAATTAATGGCAAATGGCTGGGATGAAACACTGATCGACAGGATTTGATGCTATATTGAACATTTCCAGCATCATATGTTATTTAAAACGTTTCCTTCTTCAGTGTGATTACTTCATTTTATATTTCCTGGCCTCGTGCTCATGTCACACCCCAGTTTGTGTAGCTGTCAGATTAAACACTGCTTTATCAGAAGGAATGCCACTGAATTATAAAACTTCTTTGGCCATTTAACACCTTTATCTCTGTCTTGCCTCTGCCGGGATTACTGACACAGATTTGTCCTGTCCTTACTCTCCCAGAAAACTCCTAAAATGTATGTAATGGAAGACTTCCTAGAGAGTATTTTTAACACTTCCTTAGCATGTACGTGAAAGCTATGTTTTGGTGATGGAAATCTGTGTGCAGGTACAAATGAGCTTCTCATCTGTGAAATACCCTGACTTTTTAAAATAAAAATTTCTCATGGATATGTTAGCCTTTCTGAATCTTGCTGATTTTTTCCCTGTTAAACATAAGTGGGTTGAGACCCTTGCTCACATAAACCTGTTTCTAGCACCTGAAAGTTGCACCTTGGAGCTGATACCCTCTTGCTGGAAGCAGGTACGAAACCATTCACCTTGATGGAGGTGTCACTGTAGGCCACAAGCTGTGACTGCCTAAAGGGAAACTAATGTCTACCCGAATGGTCCAGAGCATTCAGGGCATCTCTCTCCCACATCCAGAGGGTTTTTTGCTGTTCACACACATGCGCAGAGTGACTCTCCATCACAGAGTTGATGGACCCCACCGACGCCATGGGGTCACTGCACAGGGTCATGGTCACATGTAGGGTCATTTCAGCCTTGCACAGCCCCAGCCTGAGAGGGGTGACAGAAGGTGACACGCTCCACTGTGAGGCAGGCTGTGCCAGATCATCTGCACAGCTTCTGGCCAGCTCACAGCATAGCCACAGCAACTGAAAGCTGCTTAGAAAGCATCGTCCTGTGTCTGCCTGTGAAATACCCTGTGGCTGTACCAGGGGATACGGCGGCGGGGAGGGCAGGGGACTGCAGTCACCTCAGCTTGACTTAGTTATTCTGTGGCATTAAGCAACCCCCTTATCCTCCCCATCCATATGAAAAATAACAGGTGAAGGGTTTACTTCCTTGAAGACCTACCCCTGACTCCAGATCAGGTTGGATTAGGTCCTAAATTCCATCTCCAGCACTAAGGTAGCACCCATCACTGCACCCATCCTGGCTCCTTACACCCACCTGCTACCACCCCAAAGCTCTTGGACATTGCAAAAGCTCCCGACACCCTGATACTGGAGCAGCTGTTTAATTTGCCTTTATGATCTGACACTGGTTTCTGATGAACTGTGTGTGCCTCCATTTGTATATCTGAACTTCCATGCTGATGTTTGACGTGTAGCTGTAACAGCTTGATCCAAGGGAAGGAGTGGGAGGGAGGGGTACCCATACTCAGGCTTTGGCTGATCCAACTATAATACTGAGTGAAAGGGTTTCAGGTTCTTTGTCTGCCATGACCCAGTTCAGCAGTCATATAGGACTCATAGATTTGAAGGTCAGAAGAGGTTATTACCATCACTTCATCTGACTTTTTGAAGAAGAAGCCAGAGAGTCACATACATGGTGGGATGTACGCTGAGCTCCAGCCACCAACTCTGAGTCAGGACCAGCCTTCCCCCAATGCTAATGGGTTTTCAAACCTCCAAATTCCTTTCTGAGCCCTTCTTCAAGCTGTGAAGTCTGGATCTGGCTTTAGGTTTTCCTCAGATACAGCAATTATTACCCCTAACAGGCATTATGGTCTTTTTGTCTACCATCAGCAGTAATTATTTCTACTTCAGTATCTCCTTACGGCCCATCTGTGCTAGACTTTGTCAAAATAGTTCCTCGTTCCTCAAAAAAATAAAAACATCATGAGACAGCACTTTCTTAGCCAAGATGAAATGCGTCCATGTTCTGCAGCCAGAGCTCTCAGTCCCAGCTGTTCCCATCAAGTGATCCACCTGCCAAATGCGATGCCTTGACTGCCATGATCATTGTCCTCCCAAGAACGACTGCTGAACAGACAACTGACTCATTGCCTGTTCTTAGAAAGGCAGTAGACAGACACATTTGGACAAGCAAATCAGTCAGTTGTCCACAAACTGCTTCTAGTATCTGAAATCATAAATAGTTGCCCAGACTTGGCATAGTGGCCACCATCTCAGCTCTCTGAAGTATCTGATGGTGGCTCATGGAGAAGGCCCTCAGGGAGACATTGGTGAATTGCTCCTCCATTTGCTGCTTCTTAGATGTGATAGTAGTTCTGACACCTTAAGTAAAACACCCAGGGCCAACAGCATGAATGCAATGCTCAGGGCTTCTCTATGTAACCTGTCAGTCTGAGGTGACATTTTTTAATGAACTTAGTTTAACTGGTGCTCATGGCTATGGGGAAGATGTTGATTTTGGTTTCAGTCAGGCTGTATTTTGATATTTAATCTGGTTTAAATAAAACCAAGTTTTTGGAGTTCTATTAATTAAAACAGTTCAGCCTTGTGGAAGAAAAACCCAGGAGTAGTTAGAAGCAACCAAGAAGTCAGGAAAAAAGCATGAAGGCAGCTCAAGGATGAATATGAATGCTCATAATTTTTTTCTCTCTGTATTTGTACTAGTCAAGCTCTAATTTATTTTATTTACATTGTCAGGCCAGAGGCTTAGGAATGAAATATCCTACAGCAAAGAAAATACTCCTTTTGTTGTTAATAGGGACAGGGGATCCTGAGCTAAGACCCTTACTTGCTCTGCCAACATGTGAATCCTTCAATTGTGTGAGCAGAATATAATCTTCAGTGTGACCAGATGCCTCAAACCATCTGACTGGTTTAAAATAAGAGGAACAGCTTTTCCAAGTAAAGTTATTAGGTCAAATCTTCCTGTCATCCCACTCTTTGCAGTACTCTGATGTCACTGGTGTTGCTGGTAAGAAAATGTTGACTAACACAACTTGTCAGAAAAAGAAAGGGTATAAGAAATGGGTTAAATTTTTCAGACACTGATTTAATGACCATCTGAGTTAGTAGCAACTTATATATTGATGGCAAGAGACTCTGAGTACCTGCAAAGCAGAGGAAAGGGGCTGATAGACCAGATCTGTCCAACCACAACGTGCGCTTAAAAATGCACATATACATGGCAAAGTTATTCAGCTCCTGCCTTTGGGTAGAATAATTGCCGTGTGAAACATTAGTGAATCAGCATGAATGTTTCATAAGTTTGAATTTATAAAATATTTCTGATTTTCCTGTACACATGCCTTTCAAAGATAACTTTCAAGTGCTCGTTGTATTATGCATCTCACTTTTCAAGAGAACAGCATGATTTCCTTGAAGACATATCCGTTTAGAGAGTTGCCATGGCAATTTGTTCCCACCCCCCAAAAATGCTTAAAAACAGATTTTTCCATTGTCTTCTGATTTCTGCAGATTACAACATGCTTCGCTTTTCTCACTTCCCTAGAGTGACTGTAGGTGAGTGTACAGAAAAAAAGAAAGATCTTTTTTTTTTTTAATTTAAATTACCTTCTGATGGAAGCAGAAAGCTTCTTCCTCCAAAGTTTAGTCACAACCAAGGCAAAATTATCTTACTGTTTGAAACAATCATTTATTAGCCTGATTTTTTTTTTTTTTTATCCCATGAGAATCCTGATAAAAATTGCTTGTGCAAACATAAAACCTCCTTTTACATATGCAAGGTAATTATTAATCCAATTAACCATCTGCATACTAGCATATTTAATTAGTTCTCAGAATTACTCTTTTCCTGCTGTAATTGAACCAACAACCTTGTGCAATCTGTAAGTCTGACCAAAATTTTGTTGAGCCTTTTTTGAAAATAAAAGATAGATTTTGGCAAAAATGGTAATAATTAATTTTCCTTATTTCACTTTTTTTTCTCTGCTTTTAGACAAAAAACACCTTCTACCCCCAAAGAAAAGCAACCAAAGAGTGATGAGGATTATATTTTCAAATACTGGAAAATTACGGTTTTATTTCTGGAGGAAAAAAAAAACAGCAAAAAATATCAATATAGTGATATTTTTATCCCCATTAACTTTTTTACAACAAATGTGCTCTTTGATCATTGTTAATTGCTTGGTCCCAGAGCATAATCCGACAGAGTATTTTGACTAGAGAACAGACTGCTTTGCTTGTAAACACTCCTTCTCTCCCTGTTTTTATTGAAAAATAAAATGAAAAACTAATAGTGCTTGACAAGTCCATTCCTCGTGCTGTTTTATATCAGAGGTTGTGCTGTGTTTTTAAAATGATATTGCTCTTTCACAATTCTTATTTTAATTGCTCTGCTGGGGGGATGGGTCAGCACAAAGTATGTGTCCTGATGTTTCTCCTTTGTGCAGAAAACTCTCTGAATAACTCCAGGGAACCAAAACACGTGAATGGCTTTATCCAGAGCAGCTCCTAGAGACTGGAGCTCTTTGCACTGATATGAGGAAAACAAAATGAGGTGCAAAAGGGGATATTAGATGGGCACTGCACATGGAAAAATATAAAGGGCTCAAATAATTTGTCTTGACGCAGGAATCTAACATCCCTTGAGATGCCCTGGAGGCATCTGAGACACCTTCACACGCCTGGTGTGGAGAGGACATATGGGAGACTGTGCCCTTCTGGGAATCATAATAAAGGGTTCTGGACAGTTGTCTTGAGGAAACTGGACCAAACCCTTGTCCTTAACAGACTACACTGGAGTTTTGCCTGCCAGCCCACGGGCTCCTAGGTGGGGATACCACCCATTAGGTGTCTTCACCATCAGCTGATGCTTCCTTTATGTCACATCTAATCCTGCAATAACTCTGCTCCTCATCAAGCCCCTGGAAGAACTGGTATTTTGACCATTCTGCATGGCCTCTACACCCCATCCTGGTGTACACAGTCCATGCTGGATGGACACAATAGACACCGGTTCAACGAAGTCAGTTAGAAAGCCTTGGATGTTCTTCCCCTAAAGGAATCCAAGAGATGTCCCTGGTTGGGCCACTGTACACAAGCGTGATGGGAGCTGTGTATCTCAGCGGCAGAGAAGGGCAATTAAGCTGGTGAGAGGTCTGGAGCAGAAGTCCTTTGAGGAGCAGCTGAGGGAAGTGGGGTTGTGTAGTCTGGAGAAAAGGAGGCTGAGAGGAGACCTTTTCGCTCTCTACAACTACCTGAAAGGAGGTTGCAGCAAGCTGAGTGTCAATCTCTTCTCCCAAATAACAGGCGATGGAACAAGAGGAAACGGCCTCAAGTTGTGCCAGGCGAGGTTTAGATTGAATATTGGGAAATAGTTCTTCACCAAAAGGGTTGTCAGACATTGGAACAGGCTGCCCAGGGCACTGGTGGAGTCACCATCCCTGAAGGTATTTGAAAGAAGTGTAGCTGTGGTGCTGAGGGACATGGTTTAGTGGTAACTTGGCAGTGCTAGGTTAAGGTTTGGACTTAATGATCTTAAAGGTCCCTTCCAACCAAAATGATTCTGTGATTCTCTGTGCCCCCAGAAAAAACAAATCTGTCACCTTGAAATCAGTGTGAATTTCAGTGCAGAATTTAGGAGGATCTAGCTCATGTATTAGGAATTGTGGCTAAACCTCAGGTTCTGATGGCATATCAAAGGTGTTACAGTAGCTCAAGAGGGGTGCTAGACTCTCAGAGTGCAAGAATTGGTGATTTAGGACTCTCTGCAGCTTTTAGATTGTGACAATTATTTGCTGCTCTCCCTGTTCCTCTCCTGTTTGAGCAACTTAAACTATTACTGCTTTATTAAAGCAGTTCCTGCTTTCCTTTGCTATTATGTGTTCTGGAACAATGAACACAATCACCAATTTCTGAATCGGATTTTAGCTGTGTGTTTGTAAATAGGCTACCAAGCTGGGGGGGAGGCGGGGAGGGAATAAAGGAATTGCTATCTGCTTTCTCTTTCTACAGATATATAAATATATATGTACCTGTAAATAAACAGAGCCATCTGATGCTCTGCTGTTTCCCAGGATGGGTTACAAAAGGGTAAATTGAAGTCAGTGGGATTTTTTTTTCTTTTGCCTCCAAGATATACCTATGTTTTAATTACTAAATAATCTGACTACAAAGTCGATCCCACTGAACCAGACACCATGTTAATTTTAGCAATGCAATGTGCGTGCAAGTAGAGGGGAGTTTTGAATGCTGATTTCCTATCTGCCTTCCCTTCTGCCTCACTCCCATCTGAACATAAAAAGGCAAAAAGGCAAAAAAGATCTGTATATAAATAAGGATCACCAAGCTGGAGTGAATTTAAAGCTAAGAAAAAAAATAATTAAATGTTAAAGACAACTTTGTGCAGCGCTTCAACTTGCCCTGAGCTATACCCTTGCTCTGTCACTTACCTGTTGTGATGCTTTTCTGGTCTCTCGGGGTGCTTTCACTCACATCCACTAGTGCTTTCTGAGCTAGCGTGTCTCTCATGGGTATCTTGCACTCATAGTTGCAGTGATTGCAACACGGATAACAGCAGAAAGCTTTACGTATAAATATGGCATTGGATGGTGCACCCTCAGGGAAAGGTGGTGAAAGCAAAGCGTGCCAGATCCCAAACTTGGCTACTGGATGTTGCCATCAACTTGGGAGAGATGCATAAAAACCTCAGGAATTCAAAATTGCCATCAGTGGGTGCCAGATCAGTGCTAGAATAACGGGGAGCTGGCAGCCTGCTTTCATCTGAAACTGAATAACATATGTCATGAGTGAGCTCATCTTCTTCCTCTGGATTGCATCACAGGTGCGAGACAAGAACAGACCAGAGCACGTGCATAGCTGCATTCATCTTCTCATTTGACCTGAAGACGCCCTGGGAAAAACACAGTGCTTTCAATTCTCTCTTTTTGAAACAAGAAACGCGAGCAAAAGCAAACAAGTTCCTACTTGCCTGTGGCTCCCAAAGGAGATTTAGCTGAACTTCTCTGGAGGTCCCTGAAGATGCTGTCACAGATCTCTCACAGATCTACTCATATCGGTAGTTTCAAGTCATCATAATAAACCTGCATGTGATTTCCACTTTTAATTCATCTGATTTCTGCTTCTGACCCTTGAGTGAAATCACTCAAGGGCTTATGCTGAAGCAAGCCACCCTTCTGTCTAATAATCAGTGTGATATAGAAGCACCAAGCACCTTAGGCCGGTATATGCTGATCCTCAATTCTTTGATTCCTCCAGCACTGGGTTTTTAGAGATGTTGCACCACCCGAGCTGTCACAGTAGCATAAAACTAACAACCAGGCTGTATTACATCTTGATGATGTGACAATGGTACTGATGGTGCTTATTCTCGGAGACTACAAGGCAGCATTTCTTTGATTGCTTATGGGAACACTTTACAGCTAAAGTATAATTTCATTTATTAGAGGCAGACAGCTTATAAAAATGTGTGAAACACAACAGGTACCAAAAGGAAAGCTTGGGAGACTAATGAGGCACAGGGCTCATACCTTTAAAGAAAACAAAGGTTTCTACAGACAAGCGGCTGATGCAGTTTGTTTTTTATAGACATAAATCAATCAAAACATTCAAACCATGTTATCCCGGAGAGTTACAGCAAATACATTTCATCTAAAATTATTGATGACTTTGCTTTTAAACAGAGCATAGCACCAAAAGGAAAACAAGAAGGAAAAAAAAATCCTTCACATTCAAAGAAATATAGCTGGAGTGAAAACCAATCTAGCAGAAGGGGAAAATGTACACAAGTAAAATAATAATAGTATTGTTACAAAGTGCCTTTTCCCCAGAACTGTCTCCCACCCTATTTGAGCACTCAGGGGCAGAATTAAAGCAAAATTTGATGTAAACTTCTTTGATGTGGATCCAAGAGTGAATGGGGGAAGAGTGAAAATGTTGGCATGGTTTAGGAATGACAAAACTCCCCCAGACAGTCCACAGAAGGGTTTACAGGTCCGTTTCCCAGCAGGTGAGGGATGTCTTTGCTGAACGGTGGCCAGGGAGCAAAGAGGAGTGAGGAATGTGTGTGGACCTTGAGTGTTTCATCTCTGAACCAGTGGTGAGAGGGGGCTGAGGTCCCAAAGAAGAAGCAACAATTGGGATCCTGATTAGGAGGAGGCTCAGACGTCAACAGTAAATGTCCCGATTCTATGGTCAAAGCAAGAAGATGGAGAAGGCAAAGGTTGTGAGATGCTTTCTGAATGTCAGAAAGCAAAGAGGGATGAAGGACCTTCAGTTCATTTGGAAAGCTCCTGCTGGTGTCCTCGTATGTTTCAATATATCGATATCTATGTTATGGACTAGATGATCTTAAAGGTCTTATCCAACATAAATGATTCTACATCTACACAGTGGACTGCAGTGAGGCACTGACTGATCCTGTGCCCACTCCTCGTTGAATAGCCAAGAGTCACCTTAGCACAGCCTTACACCAAACCTTGGTGTGGCTACAGTGGGCAATTTTTCTGAGCATATATGTAGTGTGGTGCATATGGGACAATATGGAGACTTCCCAAATGTGAGACATTTATGTGTGTGACCTATACAGGTCTTCTCCAGGCTAGAGTTTTTGAGTGTGCATTTCTATATGGATGGCCAAAAAAAAATAAAAATCCAGGAGTTACTGGCACGCAGTATTTGGTCAGGGGATTAACGTGTGGTGGTTCTGACCAGGATGCCAAACATCAAGCGGTGCCAAAAATCTTCCCTCCACAGAACCCCCATGCATAAGGAAAGCAAAACAGGCAAGGGGACCCAAGAGTGCTGTACTGTACACCTTCTGGAGCAGCACTGATTTGGTATCCAGCCAGCCTGGAAGAAAGGAGGAGCAGTTGTGCCCCATTTGAACCTGTCTTCCCAGACTTTCCAAGATGTCCCTGTCTGTAAACCCTGGGCAGCTATCAGCACCAGTGAGGAAATGTCACCTGCTGCCTCTGCCTCCATCTTCCAATGCCGCACAGCGCTCTGTATTGCCTGAAGTTTGAAGAATTAAGACCATGCCCTGAGAGTATTTGTCCCAACACAATCTGAGTTAGGACAGCAAAGATGACTATTAACGTGAAGGGCAACAAAGCTGGTGAGGGGTCTGGAGCACAAATCCTATGAGGAGTGGCTGAGAGAACTGGGGTTGTTTAGTCTGGAGAAAAGGAGGCTGAGGGGAGACCTTTTCGCTCTCTACAACTACCTGAAAGGAGGTTGCAGCGAGCTGAGTGTCTATCTCTTCTCCCAAGAAACAGGCAATGGAACAAAAGGAAATGGTCTCAAGTCTTTCACCAAAAGGGTTGTCAAGCATTGGAACAGGCTGCCCAGGGCAGTGGTGGAGTCACCATCCCTGAAGGTATTTAAAAGACATGTAGACGTGGTACTGAGGGACATGATTCAGTGGTGGACTTGGCAGTGTTAGGTTAACAGTTGGACTCAATGATCTTAAATGTCTCTTCCAACCAAAACAATTCTATGATTCTGTGATTAGTTACACTGTTGTTCCCAGGGATGGGCATTGCTTGGGAGTGTGTCTCACCAGTCATACATCTCCCATCAGTTTTTGCAATGAAGAATTTGACCTCCAACCAAGTCTTTCATGTATGTTCAGATCCACAGAACAGCTACAGAGCACTGGATTGGGCTCAACAGACCTCAGTTATATTCCTCTGTCCTAGCCCTGTTAGAAGTCCTCAGGCAGGGCAACCTCCCTTGATACCTCCATTTCCTGACCTATTAACTGAAAGTGAAGTTACTGTTATCAGTGTAAAGAATCTTCAGGCACACCTGGGCACTGCTGCGCAGGAGATACTGATATTTTGGTGAAAGCACTGGAGATGGAGACAGAAACCCTCAGCCTCAAACTGATATTGTACAATTTTGCCATCTTGGATTGGGAACCTGTGTTGGCATCTTCTGCTGTGCTACAAACACACTTCTGCCACAGATTAAACAGCAGCTATGAAAGCTCCATCTGGAAGTGCTGCTTTGTGCTCTGTTGGCCATGAGCCTTTCTGCACATTGTTTTGTGGGGTACGCTCTGTAATTTAGATCTGATTATCTTGATCACAGCCTTTTCTCCTGTCGGCCCACCATGCTAGGTTACCCAGAGCCAGGTTTTATAGTGCTCTTTCTTAATACTTTTAGCTTTGGATTACAACCCTAATTAATGTGTTGAGCTTTGTCGGTTCCTGTTAAGAAAACAATCAAAGTGTGTTTTGTGAGAGATGAGAACAAGGAAGCAAAATGTTTGATACCTTTCCCTGTCTCTACCACCATCTCCTCTCTCTGATGACATGCCTTGTGATCCACCATACAGACATTATTTCTCATCCAAATTGTTTCACGTTTTATTAAGCTCAGGTAGGGGTCATGGAACCAGTTCAGTTCCAGTCCTCTTGGCTGTGCGGTTGTGGGTTTTGGCGGAATACACAAAGAAAGGGTTAGGCGTTTGGCAAAGTCCAATTCCCTTTCATGTGAAAGCCATTTAGCACTGTTGGGAAGGGGGGGCCCTGAGGGAGGAGTCAATACCACATATCTTGCTTTGAAGCCCTGACTTGTTCAGAAGAAGGAGAGACCTGTTTGTAAATGAGAATCAGGCCCATAGATGCGAAGGGCTGAAGCTGCTTCGAGTACCTATGGTTTAGCTCCCGCACAGAGACTCTCACTCTGCACTGCACCTTGAGCCCCATCTCTTACTTGAATTGAGCACGTGAGTTACAGGGATGCTCTGTTTGGATAGAACAGCTCTAAGTGGATGTCCACCCTGCTTGGTAAGAGCAAACCTGAGCCATTCCCATGCCCAGACCCACCCCATATTCTAAGCCCTCTGACTCACACTGGTTGATCCCCTTAGCCCAAAGCCTGATGCTTTTCATGAGATGCCAGACTCTGTTTTGCGCCCTCAGGATGAGCTGCGTGTGTTACCCCCACTCTACCCTGACCACCCACAGTTCTCCTTAATTCAGCTCTTCCTAAAAGTAATGTGGTTGCTTTCATTATGAACCACATGAAGACTATGGCTAATGGACATGGCTGAACCTGCTCTTCCCTTACACTATAACTTATGCCATGGAGAACAGAGCTTTACAAACCTGCCCCAGTGCTTGGGTGCGTTAACTCCAGGCTGTCTCAGATGGTGCCAGCAAGGGTAAGGACTTCTGGGTAGGAAACTGTATAATCTCCATTCACTTCTTACATGCTCTTCTGCTGTGTAAGGACAAAGAAAAGAAATGAGCTGACTTAGCAAGTCATTGCAACCTGGAACAGGTCACATATCGTATTATACCCAAGGTGTAATCTTGCTGCTAAACATTGTGCTCAGAGTGAATGCTTTGTTACTTGTGTGCAGTGAAGTCATCGCAGTGGAATAAATGCAATGCCAGGACGACCCTGCTTTTCTCTCGCTCCCTTCCCTCCAATGCAGATTGAAGAGAAGGCAAAGGGAATGAAGAATATGATCTCAGATAAAATCTCCTGTTTCAGAGACTATATTTACTCAGTGTGTTTAATGTGACAATGAAAACTCCATACGCACTGGTCTTTTAAATAATAATAAAAAACCCTCCAACAATGAAAATCTCACAGGCAGCCTAATAAGTGGAAAATTAATAAGTGTCAAAACCAGAAGATAAAATTCTACCCAGCAAAGCAGAAAGGAAGCATCCCTGTTTCTCACAACTGAAACTGCACACAGAAATTGTGCTGTGTTTTGCATCCACCTCAGATATCGAATACTCCCAGGTAGGTTCCCCTTGCCCACCTTCCTTTGGACGGAGTGACTTCAAAGAGCGGAGGGGTGCTCTGTGCCTGCAGGATTTGGACCTCTTTCAAGGGTTTTTGTTTCAAGTGTGCCTTAGCACCCAAGCAGGTATCTGGCAGCTTTTTCTCAGTTTGTAAGAAATCTTTGCTGAAGAAAAGAAGAGGAGGAAAGGAAGACTAAAGGGGGAGAGGGGACCCTGGCACTGGCAAAGGGGCAGAGCCAGTCTTGGAGGTGTCTTCATGGGGTTTTCCAGGCAGATGGGAACCTGTGCTGAAGTGACACATAGCTGAGATGAGCTAATGAGCTCCATGGAGGCTATTGAAGGTCGTGCTTGGTGCCACCACGTTATAGCTACATGGCCTCTGATTCAGAGCTGAAGCAGAGGTAGAGTTTAGGGAAGACTGTGAAGAAACACCAGAGCTGAATGTGGGGTCCCATCAGCTCTGCCTTTAACATGCGAAAGCTCAGAGATGCACTTTTCCTGCAAAACATTAAGGAAAGGAACGAATATCCAAATAATTTGTTGAGAAATGCCAGACTGGTGGAAGACAGAGGACTTAGGGGCTGGGGTAACTCATCCAGCAGCAGTCTAAGGAGACAGGGAAGTGACTGTAGTTGTCAGAAAGGCTCAAAATAAAACCCAGAAGTCATGCTTTGCCCACACCCCAAATGACTGCTTTGGAGTAATAGTTCATGCTCCTTCTGGGAGTCCCCTATTAAAAGAAAAGCATTTGGGACTGACTAAAAAACTGATCACAGGCTGAATTACTGATTGTGCGATTAAGGTCTTTGTTTGAAATGTTATCAGGGTTAATGAAATCATTGAACGTTCCTCTCCAGCATAACCAGCACTGTGTTTCTTTCCAGCTCCACTTTTAGGGTTCAGGTCAGCTCACATTGAACCCAAGAGGGACCAGGCTGCTGCCTGTCATAGAAATAGGCTGACTGCACTGCAAAACAAGCCTATGGATAAGAAACTAGCAGGGCATTAGCCATGGAAGAAAATAGGAAAGTCACTATGTACTGGTTCATTATACAGTAATTTACTAATGAAGTCAGAGGCTGTAAATGTGAGTGTATTTAACTGCATATCTTCTAGTCGGCTGAGGCAGATGATGTGCAGTTTGCTTCCCTGCACCGCCAACCTCAACAGATAAGAATCGTTTGTCTCAGTTACACCGAGAGACCAAAACTCACCCGATCCCCCAACCCACACAGCAAGATCAAACAGTGGCAATATAAGTCCTGGGTTTTTGCCTTTTTTTTTTTTTTTCAGACAGTTTTGCCATATTTTTAACTCCTTCTCAGCACTATAGGCAAAAAGAAGCTTTATTGTTTGGAGGATGAGGGTAAAATAACTTATATTGCCCTGGTCTGGGAGTGGGAATACTCATCTTTTCCCAGCTGCTGGTGCTTTCTTTCTGCTCACTCCCTGTGGACAGGTCCCCTCTGCATCCCTACAAGGTGATACCCTCCCCACCAGCAGGCAGGGGAAGAAGTGGCTCTGCACCCCTGGGGTGTTGTAGGCAGGGGTTTGGGTCCAATTCCAGCAGCCCATCACCTGGCTCCAAAGCCCAGAGCTGTCTCTGACTCTCCTTCTCCATGAATGTGTCCATGAGACAATTTCAGTGTGGGAAGTCAGCTCCTTGTGCACACTGGTTTGTGCTCTGCTACTTTTTAACTTCCTCTGTTGGTTTTTTCTGTGAAGATCCACAAGAACTGCAATGTTTTTTATGTGTAAGGATGCCTTTTCCAGATTGACTGGCAGACTAATGGTTAAAAAGAAAACATTGCAGCTTTCTCACACCATTGTTATCTTAAGATTTCTAAAGTGTTCCTTAATAAAGTAATTTTGTACCATATGTTTAAAACATCTCAAAGTAATTGAATTCACAGTGCTTTGTAAAATTTCCACCAATTGCACATATATATATAACTTAACCAACTGCAAATGTAATATTTCAAGCAGTCCTCTTCCCATTTGCTTCCTCTGCATCCCAGCAGCTTTTCTTTCCCCAATCTCTTAATTTCCACAACAGCCTCCTGCCTCCTCATTCCCTCCTTCACAAGTCTTGTCTGCCCATTGGCCTGACCCATTTCAGAAGCCATTGAATCTGCGCACAACATCTACCTCATTGGAAATAGTGGGAGATGGCAGCTGCCTTTATTAGAGCTAGTTTCACATCTCTGCTTCAGAAAAAAATATATGGGACATGGGGTGATGATGCTAGCTGCATGTTCTTGGTGGTCACAGTTCTTGGTTGCTGTGGACTTGATGTATAAGCCTTGAGACAGCCCCTCACCATGGCCCTGATATACTGAGGGCCAAGAGCCCCCCATAACGCCAGCAAGTCCTACTCCACACAACTGCTGTAGCTCTGAGAAAACTCACACCCCCTGCTTTATAGCACTTTTTTTCCCTTCTGGATTGAAAATCCTGGTGAAAATCCAATTCCAGGCTTGGATGGCTGGAACTATGGAGAAATTCAACTTCAGAGATGGCCTGGGAGGCAATGGTGAATAAACACTGATTATGAGAGAAAGCTGCTCTATCTCACTGCCAGTGCAGCTGCAGAGAGATACAGACACCAGAAGGGGCCGTGAGCAAGTAAGGAAGGTGACACGAGGGAAGCAGAAAGTTTTAGATGGATTTTTGCCACTCAGCAGAGTAATTGAAACATCAGCATTTGGGTGGCTTTGCATGGAATGGGCATCATTAAGAGGACATGTTGAATTAAGGGATGGCAGCAGTTAGTTCAAGTAACTTTTTTTTTTCTTAAAGAAGAAACTTATAAAATTAGTTTCTTGCTGACCAGTTCTTCATGCCCTTTGCCTTTGATTTCAATCAATTTAAATTGCAAATATCTTACTCCCAGTGGCTTTCTGCTGACGGTTCGCCTGTTGAGAATCTGAGCTTGCAGGTCTCTCCAGGGTCTCCTCTCTGCTCTTTGCAGGGAAAGGGAAAGGCAGCTGTCTACATCCACTTTTATCTCTGTAATTTCGTTATGCTTTGTAGCTTCTTTGGCTTCCACTTCATCTTCTCCAAGGTCACCTCTGTAATGAACGCGGAAGCCCAGGGCAGGATTCAGACTCTCACCTTGGGAGATTCAATCCAGCTGTCCAAGCACAGGTATATAGTGAAACTGGGGGGTCCTAGTTGGCCTCCAGATAATGTTATGGGCAGTACAGGGCTCCTGTAGGTCCCAAGTTGCACGTGCCAACCCTACAAGGATGTCTCAAGCACCATTTCATCTGCAACAAGGTTCCTATATATAGGCAAGTGGCTCAAACCTTTGTTGGATCTTCATACTTGGAGCAGTTTGTGACTGCTTAAAAAAATCTGTATTTGAGGAGGTACAAGCCAGTGCATTTACTCAACACTGGACCAATGTGGAACATGATTTTGTCCTTCTACTGGAACTGATGCAGGGAAATAAATCTGCTTACCCCTAGCTTTTCATCAGCCGATCAGCAACCTTCTGAGAAACAAAATATTTATTGTCCCTTCTCCTCTGACTACATTTGTTCTCCAACAGCTTTTCTTGACATATCTTCTCTTATTCAGTCAGAAATGTTGTTCACACAGGGGGGAAAGAATGGAATTTGAGCATTTGGCCAGGATTTTTGGATGTCTAGCAGCCCAGACAAAGCAGATTAACCAAAATGATCTCTGCACATCCCAAAATGCCAAAGATTCATGTTGTCAGGGCAGTGCTTGCAGTGCGAGTGATTTGTGTCCTGCTGATTTTGTGCCTTTGATGCCTTTGATCTCTCCTCCTGGAAAATATAAACCGAGACCATACAAGTACATGGCACCGCTATTCTAGTCCAACTTGTGCTGAATATGAAAATGTTTTTCCAAGGGAGAGAAATTCTTTCGAGGAACAAAAAGGACTGGGAAATAAATTTCAGAGGTTGAAGAGTTTCATTTTTGTTTTTGAGCTGGCCTGAATCTTTTTGTTTTAAGAAGTTCAACATTAAACTTCATTTTTGTATATACCTGGGAAGTACCACCACAGACATTTGCTTTTCCCACTGTCAAAGATCAGTCTTGCTTAGTCTTTCCTTCTGGCTCAGTGTAGCCACCTCTGTGTCCCTGTGCCCCAAGAAGAGTGGTCACTTCAGGATCCTGTAGTCCCGGTATCATTTCTGGAACAGATCTCACCTCTGTGTAAGTGTCTAAATTATGGATGTCTATGGTTGGGTAGGACACACCTCACAGCCTCCTAGCTTTAGCCCTCCCGTAGACCTATACAAAGGGGATGTCACTGCCACACACATTTGTTGTCAGGCATAAGATGTTAAGGGATGTGAGCAGCTCAAATATGATAAACCCTTCAAGGTAAAAGTGACGTATAAAAATCACCATCCTGTCCCAGTTTATTCTTGCACTGGAGCTTAACGGATGCTGTCTCCACTGGTACCATCCTTCCCTCCCTTGTAGGTAAAATCTGTGTTCCTTGCTCAGGGACACAACATTTGTGATTTATTAACTCTGTTTTAAAGCAGCTTTTTCACAGAGCACAAATTCTCCTGGATTTATCTGTCAAACCAGAGGCTTTGGAGAGAAACTAAAGTTTCCAGAGAGAACAGGGAGGGATGGATGTACACTGGAGGTGACAAAAGGGGAATAAGGGGGGGGGGCAATTTTAAGATGGAATATTTCTTTCTATAGTTCAAAACCGGAGTTGGATCCTAAAGGAGAAGGGATTATTCCTTGAGAGAGCAACTGAGTTTTGCTATTCCAGCAAGAGAGAAGTCAATAGCTTAGCTCCAAGCAATTATGTTACCAGTCTCATCTGTCTCTTTCTTTTCCTTTACTTTCTTTTCCTCTTTGTAAAGTTCTAAGCACTTTTCAATGAAGAAAGGAGAAACGTGATTTTAAGATGAGTTGGGGTTGTGCCTTGAGACAGAAGCAATGCTCAGAAACTACGTTTTAATGAATACAAAATATTACACCGTGAAAATCAGCGGCTGTTGCTACTGCTTTTTTTTAAAGGTATGTTAATTTTTGTTGCTTTTAAATACTCTTGTTGCTGGGAAACCACTCACACACTGTAATTGAAATTGGTTCTTCATATCACATTTTGTCCCTGGCAGGTTTAAAGTGTTCTTAAAAGCTAAAAACTCAGTTGAGGAAAGGCAAGGTGCACCTGATAGAAGATCCCTTGGCATTCCTTTGGGAAAAAGACATCATGAAATGCATTCAGAAAAATAAAAGCATTGGGGCAGGGCACATATTGACCTGCCAGATGGGTACGGTGAATATATTGGGGTGTGAGGTAGTGGGTGAGAGGATCTGGAAGGGTTTTTTTCCCAAGTAAGAAGGATATTTGTAAGAAGGGGGAAGAGGATGAAACCAGGCTCTTTAGAGGTAAGCCTGGTGGTGGCACCCCAATGTCTCTGGGATGGGATGCTAGTGAGGTTCCTCATTCTGCTGACTCTATGAAGGTAGGGGATGGAGATTCATGCAGCAGCGGAGATGTGAGGGTCATTGATGGGTTAGAAATTTCAGCCGCACCTGGGAATGGTCAAGTAGGAATTAGGGCTTCGTCCAGTAAAACTGTGACAGGACAAATAGTCCAACTGAAATGCTTCTACACTAACACACGCAGCATGGGCAACAAACAGGAGGAGCTGGAAGCAGCAGAAAATCTATGATGTAGTCGCCATCACAGAAATGTGGTGGGATGACTCACACAACTGGAGTGCCACAATAGATGGCTATGAACTCTTCAGAAGGGATAGGCAAGGAAGGAGAGGTGGTGGGGTGGCCCTGTATGTTAGGGAGTGTTATGAGTGTCTAGAACTAAATGATGGTGACAATAGGGTTGAGTGTTTATAGGTAAGAATCAGGGGTAAAGCCAACAAGGCAGGTATCACGGTGGGAGTCTGTTATAGACCCCCCAACGAGGATGAAGAGGCAGACAAAATATTCTATAAACAGCTGGGAGAAGTCTCATTATCACTTACCCATGTCCTCGTGCGGGACTTCAACTTACCATATATCTGCTGGGAATACGATACAGCAGAGAGGGAACAGTCCAGAAGGTTCCTGGAATGTGTTGATGATAACTTCCTGACACAGCTGGTGAGGGAGTCGACTAGGGAAGGCATCCTGATGGACCTGTTTGTGAACAGAGAAGAACCTGTGGGGGATGTGAGGCTGGAGGCCATCTCAGGCATAGTGATCATGAAATGATAAAGTTTTCAATTCTTGGAGAAGTAAGGAGGGGGCTTAGCAGAACTGCTGCCTTGGACTTCCGGAGGATGGACTTTGGTCTTTTCAGGAGCCTGGTTGACAGAGATCCCTCGGGAGGCAGTCCTGAAGGGCAAAGGAGTCCAGGAAGGCTGGATGTTTTTCAAGAGGGAGGCCCACAAAGTGTTTCAATCCTTTCAGTCAAAGACCTGTCTGTGCTTTTGGAAAGCAACAAACCGAACCCCATGTGCATCCTTCTGGGCAGGGCCACCACACATCCATTTCAGTTACAACTGACAAAGATCTGACTGTGTATGTATTTATCAGTTGTATTCTCCCTTTGCAGATCAGTTTGCTCTTATTTATGTTTTAAAAGATGTGTATCTTTTTTATCTTTTTTTTCCCCCCAGTTACTTTTTTAGCACCTTCTGTTATCTTGCAGGATTTGTACTAGTAGCTGAGCAATGCGGCTTCAGAGTAAAGATCAGCATACAGTTTAACTATATTTTAAGATGCATAATATGCACTCTTGTACTAAATCATTGTGTCTCTGAGATGAAAATATACTTGCTGTTCCTCTGATATAAATCCCTCTTTGACTCTTTTATCTGCTTTCTTTGGCTCCTCAACTGAGTGAAACTTGGCCAGATCTGAGTACTAGGTCTACAGGGAGAATGTTAAACAAGAAATGCTTAAATGCTATTTAAGACAAAGCTCTTGACTCTTCACCTACTTGATTAATGCTGCTTGTAACTGTTCCTTAAATACAGAAGAACAAGAGACTAAGAGAAACAAAGCATCTCCTAAAGTTTATGGACTGAATTGCAGCAACACACATGTCCCATTCCCTTTTTTATTGTCATCTGCTCCAGCCTTGCCCCTCCCTTAGACTGTAAACTCCTCTGTGCACAGATCTGTTGTGCTCAAGTGCTATTCACATCTTTCATCCTACATAAATAATAATACATCACAGTAATAAAGCAGCTGTTGTGAGTTAATTCCAACCAAACTGCAATCTACCCCCATGCAACAAGATGTCTGCACAATCACTCTTGATAATAAGTCCTGGGAAATGCTCTGCAATAATCTCAGTGCTTGATTAATTTTTATTTCATAACAAGTCATTATTAATGGGCCAGATGCTGATAGGTTTGTTCATGGTGAGGACAGTCTGACTGCAAGAGAAGTGGCATTAAAAGGAAGGAAAGCGAGTGCAACTGAGATAGCACAAGGATATTCCGCTGCCAGAATAAAACAGCTAGTGAGTCAAACAAAACAAGATCAGCTTTTAGAAGCAAGTACAATGACTTGCTGCCTCGAAGAGACAATGTTCCTCTTTTAGTTTCTTGTGTCATGCAGCAAAAGAACAGTGAAAAGTTCCCAGCATATCTGCACAGGGAGTTAATATTTCCAGAAACAAAAAAAAAAAAAAAAAGAAAAGAAAAAAAGGAAAAAAAAGCCTTTACAAAAGGGGTTTTCTTTCTTACAGAGAAAGGCTGGTGAACAGGGAGTTAATATTTCCAGAAAAAAAAAAAAAAAAAAAAGAAAAGAAAAAAAGGAAAAAAAAGCCTTTACAAAAGGGGTTTTCTTTCTTACAGAGAAAGGCTGGGTAAAAGAAAAGAGCGAGGAAAAAGTCCGGGCGAGCTCAGAAGAAAAACATCAAGCCTTTTCAGTGAGGAATGAAAGCACAAAGGCAAGTCCCTGGCAAATGTCAATATTTACATGAGTCGTGGTAAAACTGCTGGCCAAGGGTGAGAGCAGAGAAGGGTATTCAGAAAAGTGACCTTCTGGACACCACGCACAAGCTTTCTTTTTGCACTGCAGGATGTAGGGTCAGCTATCAACAATGTCTGAGACTAGAGCCACTGATGTAATGGCAATCCTGCAAAGTTGAACCAAAGAAAAACCTCACAACTGAAAAGCCCCAGTCTCTCTAAGAATTGATTTGCAAATCCAGCAGTTCTCCTAGGAAGGCAAAGCAAGACAAATTGGGTTCAGGGTCTCCATAGTCAGGGTCTGAGTACCAAAAGAAGAAAGAGGGTGGGTTAAGGGGAATGCAGTCTCCATTTGAACAAGGGAGCTGTGCAGTCGTCACTGCACCATATATATAGGAACAGGACTTACTCCTATGAGGGGGGAAATCAAACTGCCTTCGACAACAGTTCGAGGGAGGTGATTCTGCCCCTCTACTCCTCTCTGGTAAGACCACACCTGGAGTACTGCATCCAGCTCTGGGGCCCCCAACATAAGAAGGACATGGACCTGTTGGAGGAGGTCCAGAGGAGGTCCACAAAAATGATCAAAGGGCTGGAGCACCTCTCCTATGAAGACAGGTTGAGAGAGTTGGGATTGCTCAGCCTGGAGAAGAGAAGTCTCCATGGAGACTTTATAGCCCTTTCCAGTACCTAAAGGGACCTACGGGAAAGCTGGTAAGGGACTATCTATCAGGGAGTGTAGTGATAAGACGAAGGGTAACAGTTCTAAACAGAAAGAGGGCAGATTTAGACTAAATATGTGGAAAAAATCCTTTACTCTGAGGGTGATGAGACTTTGGCCCAGGTTGCCCAGAGAAGCTGTGGCTGCCCCATGCCTGGAGGTGTTCAAGGCCAGGCTGGATTAGGTCTTGAGCAACCTGGTCTGGTGGGAGGTGACCCTGCCCATGGCAGGGGAGGGGGAAGAAGATGATCTTCAAGGTCCCTTCCAACCCAAACCTTTCTATTATTCTATGATTCTAATAAAGTGAATCTACTTTGAATTTATCCCGGAAATGCCAAGAACGAGCTCAGGTCCTGCAAAACTGCATCGATCAAGCTAGCTGAAATGGTCAGACTCCTTTTCAGTCATGCTTCAGATATAATCAGCCTGACAAACCCAATCCATACTTTCTTCTGAGAATCATTAGTCATCATATTATATCAGATTATGTTAACAAATTGCTTCCATCTTCATATTGTTCAAGCAAACAGTCAAACAAGGGGCAGCTTTGGTTTGAGAAAATGACTTGGCCTAAGCTGATAGCAAATTGTATGCACTAATTGAAATTCTAAATTAACACCATGTAGCACAGTTTGACTTAATTGCTTTAAAAAGAGTTTTCCAGGGTACAGTCTTGTGGTTTCCAGTGTTACACTGCCAAAGCATTTCTAACTTGCGAAGACGAAGGAACTGATATAGAAAAGGCTCAAGTGCTCCCTTTGACTGCATTGATTTTCCTCTGTGTTTACTGTAATCTCTGTTCAGCTGTGACAGTACTGCTCTGTGCGTGGTCCCAGAAGTTTTTTCCTCCATGAACACAGATGCAGATATAATAGGACTCGCTAATAACTGCATGCTTTATAGATCCATCCAGGATCAGACCCCAAAGTGATGTCTGAGTACGTTGGGAATGTCAGTGCTCTAATGAGTCCCACACAGGCAAGACGAACAAGACATGGAAGGAACAGGAAAAAATATCACTGCCCTTTTTGCCAAAAAAAAAAAAAAAAAAGGCTAGCAAAAGAGCTATTTTCCTAGATAAATGCTGAATCTTAGTTAACCACAAACCATGGACATGCAGTGCCATATGAAATGCTATGGCAAATCAGAGGTGCCCACGTAGGACTGAGAGATGCAGCTGGGATTTAGGGGAGATACTTGCCCTCTAAGAGTGTTGCTGCAGTCCAGGGGGGTATCCCAGACCACCAAAACCAGCACTAGACCCCATGCTCAGACAACTGGATGACATCACATATTTACATTGACTAACTTAGGAATTTAGAGTGACAACTTGCACAGAAATGCATAGACGTCTTCATCTGCAAGCCAAGTCCCATACTGAAAGCTAGGTGAGATGAATCCCACCTCACAGCAACAAGCTCTAACATCTCCAACACCAGAAACTGGAGCAAGAAAAATCATGAGCTGAGCTTGGCTCAAGTCACCAGACACTCATCTGTAATTCCATGCCCCTTGGAGCAAAAAGGACAGATTCCAGTTTGAACTTGAACCTGTAGAAGTCTGAGCATTAAATTAGGATGAAATAGAAAAGGTTATGGTCAAAGAGCAACTGATCATGGACATGTTCACATTTGCACAGCTGAAACAGGTTAAAACCTCTGCTTCTACCAGCTTTGTTTCTGTGACAAGGTTCCAGGGATATCTGCTTTGCCTCAGACAAAAAAAATTGAAAAAAAAAATCTTTAAATCCCATCTTAAAGAAAACATCTATATGGATAAAGGAGCTGTTTCCAAGGAACCACAGATGCAGGGCGATCTGGCTGTCCCTTCAGCTGAGCTACGGCTGCAGACTTTGTGGGCACTTCTAATCAGCACCTGAACAAATTACATCAGGTCAAAGTAAATCACAGCTGCAGGATGGCAACTTAATCTGCTGCGGGTCTCCCACAAACACATGTTTCAACAGGGCACCGGCAGCTCACGTATATCTCCTCTGCCGCACGCACAAACTACTTGCTTAACCTGGTTCTTTCCATGTTCGAGCTAATAACCCAGGGCAGGCAGGCAGCACTGAGGGCACGTCCCACACTGATGCTCTTCTCTGTGGAGCTGCTGGGAGCGCTCCTTCTCTGTGTAGGTCGGTAATTACACCATCCCAGTGCCCCGCACCGTCATTAGCTTTGATGGCAACAGCTACATCCACAGCAGGTTTTTACCAGTGGAACTTGAAATGCCTGGCTTGGAGATGCTGCAAGAGCCTGTTTGGCCCAAGTTCATGCACGTGGCTCTTGTATGCCAGCGATGGAATATGGTTTATTTCTAACTTAACATGCTTTGCGTATGGTATATCTTCAGCTTTTCAGTATCTCAAATGGTCAGGCAGAGAAACAGTCACAATCTGCAAAGCTATAAGAAGGGTTTTAAATGTTTTAAAAGTAATTCTGCATCATGCCAGGCCAGGAAAGGGATGGGAATAGAAGATTTCATTTAGATTACAGTTCCCCTAGAGAATGGGCTGCCTTTGACCGTGTTTCTATATGTCGCCTGACATAATACACCCTCTGAAAGCACATCCACAAACCTGAACGTATCTCAGAGCAGAGATCCCCAAACGAAGCCACAAGGGCCTGAAATGCTGTTTGTGGCGCTGTGTCATGGGGTAGAAATGACCCCAGGAGTGCTTTATAGGTCTCAATGACAAAAAACTACAGCTGAAATATTCATCCTAGTCCATAGAGAGCAATGGGCATTTTCCAGAAATGATTCATCTACCCTCATTCAGATTAATTTCTCCCCAGAAGGCCTTATTTCTCTCTCCTGACTATAAAGGTAGAGATGGAGAAATTTACCTCTGATGTGTCTACATTGGATCACATGAATCCCATCAGCTCTGGCAAAGACACAGAATGAAATTACATTTCTCAGAGACAAAGGAATCATTTGCCATTTTCTTCCAAAACCCATCATGATGTATTACTGCAAGGGGGAACAGGCATATGGTGCCCAAGGTTCCCACTGCTGGTGGTGCACACCCTTTATGACCTATATGAGAGACAGAAGGTGCCTGAAGAGTTCCTGCATACTGCAGATGGGTCTTCTGTCCAGAAGTTTTGTTTCTAACAAGCAGAGAAAGGCAAAAAACTCTGGAAAAGAAACATTGCTGGGCTTAACTAGAGTGAGGCAGGTATTTGCGGCTGTAAGAAATGCAATGGCCTGTTTTGGTGACAAGGTAGCGCCACAGAGTTTCGATGGTCTCCATTTTCACAGGAGGCTCTTCAAGGTGTCAAGCTGAGTAGTCAGGAGAGTGTTAAACTAAGAAAAGGGGAAGGCAGAAAGGGAGGAACGAATGAGCATTCATTTAGCACGAAATTAAGATGTCAAGAACAAAATTAATCAAGGCACCAAGGGATGTGAAGAGAAGAAATTCTTTAATTGCCTGTACTCTAATGCTGGGAGTCTGAGTAATAAACAAGAATTGGAATTGGAATAGCTCATTTATGAGTATACATTAGACCTTGTTGGCATTATTGAAATCTTGGGGGAAGATTTGCATGATTGGAATATTAAAATCACTCATTATAATCTATTTAGGAAGGATAAAGTGGGCAAATGCAAAAGGGGAGTGGCACTCAGCATCAAATGTGTTTCTGTGGGAATCAGGTGCCTAAGCTCTTCTTGCAAAGCTTTTCAAGCACTTCTGCATGTTTTACATCTGAAGACATGCAAAAAGATGGATGGCAGGGATTTGCAAGCTGGGATCTTTTGGAACCTCAGTTTTTGGAAGGTGCTCAATGTTTGTCACTCTTGAAAGACTGTATCTCCAAAAATCAGACTCTCAGTGAATGAATGAATGTTCTGGGCAAATCGCTGCTTGTTTTATTGTGCACAAAAACTCAGGCTTGCAGACTACTGTTTGAATGGCGTTACTGAAATTTGCCATAAATAAAATGAGACATAATAAGCTTGATCCTATGCTCTGATTAAATACTAGAAGCATTTTGTGTACAGAATTACAGAGACTAGGACATTCAGAAAAGCATTAGTACCTAGTCTTGTTTGACCCTTCCTGGCATTTCACACAGAAGAAATCTCGTCCTTTATATTTTTCAATGGTGTAAATTATCACTGTGCTTTTGGAAGAGGCAATATTGGCAGGTCTGCAGAATAAGAGAGGCTCTAATCATCACTTATTCTTCTGCTGTGATTTTCCTGACATCAGTTTAGATTCTCACCCTCACTCTATATACACATATTTTATTTCCTAGGTAATTTTCATGATTCTCTCTCTTTTTCAGATGAATTAGCTATTCCCTAAGTACAGAAAATTCTCTAAGCCATTATCTCCTATGTCTTTAGGACTCACCTTTTTCCTCCCTTCTCCCCTACTCAATTCTTATATCCATTCTGACTTTGGCAACAATTCATCCTATTTGAAAATCCTACACAGTATCACACAGTTCATACTGCCAAGGTAATTTCATGCCCCCATTATTGCGATCTTTATTTTGCTTCACACCACACAAGCCCCCCTCACCCCTCTGTATCATGTTATCAGAAAACATCTCAAAACCCTAAATGCCAGGAAGCCTCAAAGGTGTTTTTTTTTTCCCCATATGCCAAGAGTTGGGTGGTTTGGTTTTTTTTTTGTTTTTTTTTTTTTCCAAAAAGTTCAGAGATGAACAATAGTAACTTGAATATGCCTTGATTACTTGGAAAAGTTCATTATGAGAACCTTGTGTGTGGTAGATGGAGTAAACTAAAAAGAGAAGATGTGCTTGACCAGAACAGCTCACCACAAAGTGGATGAGTCACTGTGTGGAAATGTGACATAAAAAGCAATTTCTGGATGGGCCAGAACTCAGGTTACATAGGCCAGTCACAAGTCTCCTGGTTGTATGTAGATTTCTCTGTCTCTCTCCAAAAACATGTGCTTTTCTGGTGTAAAAAAGGGATACTTGTGCTTCCTCTATTTGAGTCAGTGACTCATGTTGCCTTTTCACAACAAAACAAACTGAAGTCATGGCAGAGAACGAAAGATAGACGTGATGCAGACTTCACTCCTGATTTTATGCTTGAACAATGTTCCTGAGTACAAAGTAACATCAGTCAGCCTCTTGTCAACATAATGCTGGGATAAATGAAGGCAAAATTGGGATTAACAATTTCTATGACTTTGCAAAGCTTCCCCCCCTACACCAAATGAGGGTCAGTTATACGCTAAATCCAGCCAATACGATGCAGGGTCTTTCAGCCAATTAACTAATTAGTGCATGGTTTCCCAGTTCCATCTGAAGCTCAGCTCAAGCTCCTCTTGCTTCGCTGCAGCGGACACATTTCCCCCCAAGCCAGTACGAAATGCCCATGGTTGTTACAGCGCAGTGTGCGTCTGGATGAACGGGCATCTATTCGTACTGACACCGTTACATCTCTTGGGAAATCTTACTTGAAGCAAAACTCATTCAAATCAACTCAGAGGGAGGCACCGTCATGGCTATGGGGCTGTAAACAAAAGACAATGTTTATCACCTAAGACTGGAGTTAAAAGGAGATATCCTGGAGACAATGGCGGTGTAGGAGAATAGCAGATTTGGTCTCCACTCTGTTAATAATAAAGTAAATAACAGGTACTGATAATAACCAAACTGAAAGAAGCAGCAGTAAGGGCTGAGAAATAACAAGGGAAGGGAAGAGGTTAGGAATATCAGCTGGAAATAATGAGTGAGATTCAGCTGAAGAAAAACAATATGAAACAGTGAAGGCAGAGAAGGAAATCTGGGCCAGATAAGCAAGGTTTACACTGCAATGGGGCATACCAATGGGATGTGGCAGGTGCTTGCTCAGGGTGCCTAAATTAACTTGGGAACTGGAGTGGTGCCACAGGAGGTACAGGTGTGGTGGGGATCCTGGGCACCTATTCGGGTAGCTGAAGCCCAGCCAACATACCGTTATTGCATTAAAAGTAGTTTAGCTATAAGGAAGCTGGAAACCTCACAGTTGCCTACTGAAAGGACACCGGTCCTTTCTAGGCTGGTGATCCTTGTGGTGCCAGTCACTGTACTGTGGTGAATAATCAGAAACAGCTGTAAACCTCACATCCATCTCCATCAATGTTCAGCTTAGTCATCCAGCTCCCACCTGCTGCCTGACGGCTGCTTTGGTGAGCAAGGCTGTTGGCAAACCACCAAGTCAAGACTTTTTAGATATTCACTTGCTTGTGTATGCTCTGGATGTCCTCATGGCCAGGACTGCAGCCATACCAGCCTTCTCAGGGTTGTCCAAGGGTTTGGTGTATCACTTTCAGGCTGAATGCTGGATTACTGGAAAGTACCTATCCCAAAGCTGGTAAGTGCACACCACTATGAAATAAGCAGGGGTGAAGAATGGAAAAGTAGGATGGTCCATCTTGCGCTGGAGGGGAGCAAGTGGAGTTTGAGGAGAGCAATGTGAGAAGACTGGTGCCTCTAGAGGAGCAGAGTTAAAGGCTGAGACATGTTCCCCATGCTGGACAGAAGCTGGGAAAGCCCATGGTTACAGTTAGGGCAACAGGGAGTTTATACATGCAGTAGCCTCAGCTTCTCATGTCCTGGATATTTTAGTTTGTTTTCCCTTAAAAGTCTTCCACTGAATACTGAACAGGGCTAAGCTTTCACGGGTTCATTAATGAAATGGAGATGGTCCAAGAAGGAGTAGAAATGATCAGGCAACTGGTTGTGTTGGCGTGCAAGGAAAGGCTTGAAAAGGCATGTATCATTTGGCTCAGTTAAGTGGAGAATAGAAGAAATAGGAGAAGAAGAGACAGCCACAGCTTAACCAAAGGATATGAACTGCAGGGCCAAGATTTCATCCCTCAGCCTACAGGGAACTGCTGTTTTCACTCATGCACTCTCACAAAGGCTAGTTTCGGAGGCTGTGCCAAGGGAAGAGCAGAGTACAAAGCAAAGCAGGTTTAAATTACAGCAAGCACCCTGGAGGGACACCAAGACTAAGCTCTTCTTGGTCATAGCTACTTTCGGACCACTCTTCCTTTGGACTTATACCTATCCCTCATAGAGTGTTATCCCCTTCCTTCTTGATTTCTGCCCCTGTGCACTGATCTCTGGTCATTTCTGTACAGAACCTTCAGCCACAGCTGGAACAGCAGTGACACAATTCTAGTATCCTTCTGTGGCAGTTGCATTAGTTTGCGGGGGTCCCAGAGTGAGGATTTTAAGGCTCAACTAGACAAAAGCAGCAGGAGCTGCAGCTGAGGGGTAATTCTGCTTTAGTAGAGAAATGAAACCACTGATCTACTGTTTGGGTTTTATCCCTGGTTTAGTACACTTATGTCATTTATATTAAGTCATTCATCACTGCAGCAGTACATACCTGTTCTTGACTGATGGTCCTGATTAACTGCAATGTACAATTTAGTTTATTTCACTAAAGACAAGCAGTAACATTCGTCCCTTCCTGACCCTTGCTGAAATCAGAACTCTTTAATATATACCCGTTTAATAAATTATGCACTGCATCGCATAAAATGTACAGTGATGTGTTTGTGCATGTTGATGGACACATACACTGTGGTTTTTAATTGAAAATAAGGAATATTTTTTGTGTTTAGGTGGACACATGTCCATTCTAAATCCCCTCCTTTGGTTCCCAACTGTTCCTCTTGAAGGTTTAAAAAAATGTAGGCATCACTTAGAGCTGTGGTTGTGTACTAGGAGGTGGATACATGACAATCCTTCAAATTCAGAGTCATCATGCCCAAATCTATCTGGGGATCTGGGCTTAACTCTTTTTTTTTTTTTTTTATCCATACCCAGGAATCTGATTTCCATCACACTGACAGGAGGAACGTCAGAATCCTAACTGAATGGCTGAACGGTAGATCATAAAACCAAATCAGGGCTTTTTAATGAAGACAAAGGAGAATAGAAAAGATGTCCCATCAGTGGCCATTGTGTTTTGGGTGCATGTTTTCCTTCACCCTCATTGAGAATCCTCCAAGAAGACCCAGAGTATGTTTTCGTTAAAACTGAAAGAAGATTTTTTTTTCCTGAGAAAAGCAAGCAGAATATGGCTATTTAAATACAACTCCAATCATTGAAGAATGACATTTCTGCCAAATTCATATCAGACACCTGTGAGAGAGCTTTCTACAACAGCTGAGGGGAAAAATAACATCAACATGAATATACCATCTAGTGCTTGTCAAGCTCAGTAGACACATCTATTAGCTTGTGTGGGCATTTGGAAAAGTGGGACCTAAAATAAGCAGCACGGTGAAAGTGTACCAATGCCTCACAAGCTGACAATTGCAAGAAGCCCTTTGAAGCACTGCACTCATCAGGCCTGCCTTTCTCTGTCTTTTCATAGAATCACAGAATGGTTTAGGTTGGAAGGGACCTTGAAGATCATCAAGTTCCACCCCCCACCCCAGCCATGGGCAAGGACACCTCCCACTAGACCAGGTTGCTGAAAGCCCCATCCAGCCTGGCCTTGAACACCTCCAGGGATGGAGCTTCCACAACTTCTCTGGGCAACATGTTCCAGTGCCTGTTCCAGTTCCTGTTCCTCCCTGCTTTTGCTTCTTCTTGCCCTTCTGCTTCAAGCTCCCAGAGCATAACGGGAATCTAGAGGATCTCAGAGTTGCTGCCATGCTCTATACAGGACCTTCGCTACCATATTTGCCAAAGGAATGTATAAAAGTCGAGTGGCAATGGAGAAACATGGGAAGCCAGCCTTGTGAAAGCAAAATAGACCTGTGAGGACCCTTTAGGCTACTCCCTGTAATTCCATATGTTCTTCCATGGCACCATCACTGTGGTGTCTGAAGACCTCATGGACTTAAATGGCTGGATATAAAGATCCTCCCTCCTAGGCCAGGAGGGTCTCCACTGATGGGGAAGATCTACGCTGCTAAATAAAAGCTTGAGCATTTAGGTAGCCCTCAGCCACAAGGACCTAAGCCAGCCATTGCCAGATGGCCTGAGGACCTCAGACTGGTCTTGGATCTTCTCAATGAGGTGGCACAGACATAAAAAAGAACACAGGTCCAAGGGCATTATGTGTCCACACAACAACTGGGTGCAAAGATCCCCAAAGCAATAGCAGTTCAGCTAGATCCGTGGCTGGAGACTGCGCACCCATATTAGGCTGCACACAGCTGGTCCTCGGGCTAAGATGGGGTTTGTTAACCCAGGAGGAGCACCATGCTAAGATGATCACTGCAGGATGGCCCTGAGCTCGTGTTTCTCAGCAATGGGGACATACCAGCCAGCTCAGGTACTCTTGTTCCACATTTAATTGCAGTGTGTCTACCTGTCTTCAAGCTGCACAACCTAGAGAGGTATACAAGATGGAATCTACCATAGACAGCTGTGCCACAGCTAGACACATGAGCTTCCTTTTTGAATCAGTGAAAAACAGGTATTTGTGTTATGCTCCATCTCTTATTAGACACTGATTTTTAGGAAGAGAGGGCAGCATGCTCTCTGCAAACCCAGAGTATGCTCCAGGCTCCCATGGAGACCCTCCATCTGCCATGATATCTGCTTTGCCTCCTTCCGGAGCTTCCCAGAGCAGATACCTCCTTCCCTCACAGGATATCTCTCTACTGCCCTCATGAGAGCTGAAGAAGTCCCTCAAGAGTTCAGAGACAAGCCAAAACGAGTTCTTCACCCAGGAAAAAAACTGCAGTGAGCATTGCAAGGCTCCTTTTATTAACTAACCTGCTTCAAAACACATTTCAGAAGTGATTTATCTTTTCGTCTTAACACTTTTGAGCCAGTTGTCATTATAATGAGATATAACTGCAGCTCCTAAAAAAAAAAAAAGAAAAGAAAAGAAAAGAAAAAATGGGGTAGAACAATGATTTACATTTAGCCTGCTATGCTGTTGTTGGTTTCAGAATATTTTCTGCTTTTTTTTTTTTCCTCCCCTTTTTTTTTTCTTTTTAACGTTTGTCTTCTTTCAGAGGGAAATTGATTGTTTGAAGGAACCAAGATTGATGCACCTGATATTTACAAACGACACACACTTCTGGACACTCTGTTTTCTGGTGTAACCTAAAAAGAAATAGATTTGTTAGTTGCTGGGTCTTCGCCTTGTTCAACACATTTTAAAATATTTACATGTGTATATTAGTACTGATCAGCCTTGAAAATGATGAACAGGCTGGTTAGAATTCCAGAAAACTGACATTTTGGTCATACAATATCCAGTAAAAACAATCCATCTAGAATTTTTGTGTCATTTACACTCAAATCTAGGAAATATTTCTTAGTTGAGGCTGCTTTTTCTGGAATAAGCAAGAATTTGATCACTTTCTTCTGTGATCATCTGTTGTCAGCTCTGTATCCCTCAGGCTTTTGTGTTGCTCTTGTTTTGATTTACCATTTGATCTTTTTCATTTTGTCATCTTTGAACATGACTGAAATCCAGCATTGAGGATCATATGAAAAGAAATACATTTTTGCACGCATTAGAAGCTGAAAGAATTTAATAAGATGCTTTCCTTTCTGTACCTCTGAAGGAAAGATTAATCTGATTTATCTGGCTCTTCATGTGGACCTCTGAAGTCCAGCACAACCATACTCCTCATAGAGGCAGCACTGAAGACTGATGTGATTTGTAGTCCCAAAGGTGGACAATCCTCACAGAAATGGACTTCCAGAAGGATCAAGCTGTGGGAAGATGAAGGAGTGGCTGCTTTTGAGATGCAACACTTGGCTTGATTGAACACAGAAGTGGATATTGGGATCCTGAGAGATGGAAAGAGGAGTGTACCTTAGGTTAATCATGTGGTTTCATGTGGCCTAGCTTTTGTCTTGTGGTCTACACAGCAAGTGTCACAAGTACATGCTTTCCTAAAGGATAAGTATCACATATCAACCTATATGACAGGGAGCATGTCTTGTCATGGGGTGGAGAAAGACCAATCGCAAGTCACACAATAGGTCTCAAAGGAAGTCAAGCATTGTAGGATTCCAACAGCATGAGCCCTCATGCCAGCCAACAAAACCTGCCAACATGCTGAAGCCAAAGCAGGAAGACGCTGTGGTCTCATCTGCCCATGATATTTCTCTATGAGGACTTTTGCTCTGTCTTCTTCATGATTTCCCTATAAGCACTGGATGGTGTCAGTGAGATCCGCCTTGAAGCCTTCTCTTCTCCATGCTGAACAAGTTTGCTTCCCTCAGCCTCTCTGACCCGGGCAAGTGCTCCAGTCCCTGCTCTTGACAAGGGACTCACTTCTGTTTTATTGGTGCCTTTCTTGTCCAAAACTGGAGACACTATTCTAGATATGGTCTAACTAATGCCAAGTAAAAAGTGGGGATTATTTCCCATGACCTCCTGGCTATACTTGAGTTAGTACAAACCACTTTCCTATCGTTACAGCTGCTGGGGTGACCATCTACTCCAGGTTCTTTTTGGCAGAGATGCTATGGCAAAACGTGAACATACAGCTCATAGATTAACTTCTGTCCAGCACTTTGAAAAATATGACCCAACCCCTAAGCACTTAAAACATTTTATATCTGGAGGAAGCACAGGTCCCATTTAAAATCCTCAACTACAGCTGCACCTCCTTGCCCCCAGGATGGATGGGTGCCTCAAAAAGCCCCCAGGCTGCTTGGGTTTCCTGGGCTGGAGACTGCCTTACCTGAATCTGTCACTGCTGCTTTTGTTCCCAACGTGTTTCTGAGATCACAGTGCTGCAGTGAGTAGCTGCTCGCTCCTCAGCAGACTTCCTGACAGGTGATTCCTTTACAATAAAGACTTAGGATAAAACAAAAGTTGAGTTCCCAGTGACACCCTCCTTTTCTCCCTCCAGCATTTCAAGTCTGGGTTCATTATCACCTCTTTAATTGGGTAATTATAATAGAGCTGACAATCACTTAGTGCCATCCAAAGGCATTTTTGATCTGCCTTTTTTTATTTGTGTATATATATGTGTATAAAAAGCAGAACAATTAAACTTCCTCTCCTTTGTCACACCCTTTCCAAGAAAACCGGAGTCTCCAAAACATTTATAAATGTGTCTAGACCTAACGGAAGACCCAGTCCTCAGCCATTACCTAAACTAAGCATCATCATGGCCACTCAGATACAGATTATTGAAGCTGAAAAGGCTGATGAGGGGACCCAACTTGTAAAATATCTAAGACATGAAGAAAAGAATGGTCAGCCTATCATCAAGACCGGCCCTAATACAGAACTAGCTACAACTACTTCCAGTATGCCAGTGTTGAGGAGGGATGTGGTGGATCACTTCACCAGCGTCACCATGGGAGAAGGAAAAGCAACAAGAAGAGGAAGCTCTTGCTAACAGACTCTTAGTCCCAGGAGTGAATAATATTAATAGGCTGCCTGCAATCTATTAGGAAAAGGAATTAATTAGTATCTTTAGATGAGTTTGTTTTGTGTTCGTTTAATTATGCACACAGGAAAAAAAAATACCATCTGCCCTTTTGAAAAAGAATAAGAATGCAATCGCACAGGAGCAGATGCCCGAAGAAGGCAAATGGAACTGCAACACACAGCAAAGCTGGTCGCAACAGAATCCTTAAGTGTCGTTCCATTTCTGTAAGCACATTTTAAATGGCCAGACCTTTCTTCTGCATGCCCCTGGGAGATAATATTTCAAGAAAACTTTTCCATGCTGCAGGAAGACTCTTTTATCAATGCTAGAAAATGATTTGTTTCAGTAATAATGCAGTCCGTTTGGGATAAGCTCTGCGCTCCTCACAGTCACAGAATCATTGAGGTTGAAAGGGATCTCTAGAAAATGTCCAGTCCACCTCCCCTGTTCAGAGCAGGGTCAGCCACCACAGCTCTGATCAACACCATGCCCAGTAGGTCTTTGGATATCAAGTATGGAGACACCGCAACCTCTCTGGGAAACTTGTTCCAGTGTTCAATCACCCTCACAGTAAAAGACTTCTGTTTAAACAATTTCATGTGCTTCGGTTTGTGCCTCTTGCCTCTTGTCCAGTCACTGAGCAGCTCTGAGAAAAGCCTAGCTGCCTCTTTTTTCCCCTCCTTCACATATTTGTACACACGTGCTAAGACCCCCCTGAGCTTTCTTTCCTCCAAGCTGTACAGTGCTGAGCAGAAGGTAAGAATTACCTCCATCAACTTGCTGGCAATGCTCTTAACGCAGCCCAGGACGCTGTTGGCCTTCTTTGCCGCAAGGACGTATTCCTGGCTCATTTTCAGCTTGGTGTCTCCCAGGACTCCAGTTTCTTCCCTGCAAGGCTATTTTCCAGGCAGTCAGCCCTCAGACTGCAGTGGTCCATACAGTTGTTCTTCCCCAGATGCAGGACTTCACATTTATCTCTGTTGAACTTCATGAGGTTCCCTTCTGACCATTCCTCCAGCCTTCCAACATCCCTCTGAAAGTCAACACAGACATTTGATGTATCAACCACTCCTCAAAGGTTTGTGTCAGCTGCAAACTTGCTGAAAGAGTGCTCTGTCCTATCATTCAGGCCATTAATAATGATGTTACTTTGTTGGTCTCAGTACTGACCTCTGATGTTCACCACTTGTGACTGACCTCCAGCTGGACTTCCGGTCACCAGTGACAACCCTTTGAGTACAGCAATTCAGTTAGTTTTCAATCCATGCTAGTTTTCAATCCAACTCACTGCCCACATATCTAGTCTGCATTTCATCATCTTGAAAATGAGGATATTGTGGCAAACAGTGTCAAAAGCCTTGCTAAGTTATAGATAAAAACATTCACTGTTTTTATCTCATCCACTGAACTAGACACTTCTTTATAGAAGGCTTTGGTCAGACTCAATTTCTCCTTCACAAATCCATGCTGACTATTCCCAAGTACTTTCTTGTCTTCATAAATTTGGAAGTGGCTTCTAGAAGGACTTGCTCCATTGTCTTTCTACAGATCAAAGTGAGGCTGACCAGTTTGTAGTTCCCCCATTCTCCTTCTTGAAAAGAGGAGTGGCATTTGCTGTCTTACAGTCCTTAGAAACCTCTCCCAATCACCACAGTCTTTCAAAGATAATAAGCCAGCTCCCTCAGCACCCTTTGGGCTCCCCATCAGGTCTCGTGGACTTGCGTGCTTTCAGTTTGAGTATTCCCTAACACGGTGCTCTTCCACTGAAGGTAAGTCTCTGCTCCAGAGTTTTGCATTGGTCTTAAGGGACTGTCATTCCCGAAGGCTGGTTTTACCAGTAAAGACTGAGGCAAAGAAGGCATTAAGTACACTGGCCTCCTCCATGTCCTTTGTCACCACGTCCTCTGCACCTTTAGCACTGGGCCCACATTTTCTTTACCGTTTCTTGTGCTGCTGATGCACCTATAGAAACTCTTCTTGCCCTTCACATCCTTTGCTAGATTCAGTTCCAGGTGGATTCTGAGCATGTAGGGGTGATGTTTGGAAAGCTAGACCATATCTCTGTGTTTATCCTGGGTGACCTGATCTGATCCTGCTTTCACCTCTTGCACTCTTCTTTTTTATGCTTGAGTTGTATTGGGAAACCCTCGTTCATCCATTAAGGCTCTGTCATCCTGCATGTGTGAAGTCACAGTCTGGTCTAGACCCCACTCCACTTGCAAAGCCTGACAAGCCTTGGCACTTAGGAGGAAGGAATTTGCTCCACAAAGGTATGGGCACAAATAATTTCCCCAGAGGGACATCAGAAGAAAAGCTTCAGACTCCCATCTAGCTCTCTGCACATACAGCTACAGGCTACCTTTGACTTCACAGAGGCCACATTGTAATAACGAGGTCTATAACTGCCTCCATCCAGGCTCCCTGGAATTTTGCAAACCTAATAAAAGTTAATAAAACCTTTGGAATATGTTCTTTTGTTGAATACACAACCTCTCTCCTTTTATGGGTGATAATGCATCGTTGGAGATGTCAGACAGTTTGGTAGTAGGGATGAAACCACATGGATATTTAATCATATCCAGTAGGTGATATTATGCACGGTGCGGGTGATAAAATCCTTTTATGTAATATATTTTCCAAGGGTGGAGGGGGGAAAATGGAATTGAATTTTTTTCATATTATTAATTGAACAGGGTGGCCATATTTAAAAAGCAGACTCTACTGAACAATGAACCTGTGATGGGTTCATGGGAACGAGTAAATCAGCATGGTCCCTTGGGTGTTCCTGGCCATATTAGTGCCACTTGATATTAAAAAGGAAATTGCTGTGATTGTTATGCAATTGTGGATCACATGTGAAAAGGTGCCAGTGCTTTTTAGTGACATCATATATTTTCTTAGACTTAGTCAGAGAAATCTACGAGCAGTACAGAGGAAGAATGTGAATTTTAATGCAACATCTCCTTCAGTTACTAGAAACTGGTGTCACTGCCTGATGGTAAAAGCTCTGATTCATGATTCAATTGTTCCATTGGCACCAGTCAGCCTGTTGCATGAATGTGACTGCATAGCACAAGAGATTATCAGTGTAGATAAGCAAATTTTTTCAAACCAGTGATCAGTTCCAGTTGTTCCAGAAAAAACAGGGAGGAAATCTAGGTGCGGTCAGTAAATGGACTTTCTGTATTTACAGTTCATTTTCTCCATCATCGGTTCAGGTAGGGTCGCTTACAGCCTGGAGTGGTGGGCTTCAACCCTTCTGAAGTCCAGGTTTGGCTTAAAAATAAGAGTTTTTTTCTTTAGAAAATGCGCATCCACACAACTTCAGCTCCAGCTTTGCTTCCTTTGTTTACCAGGGATCACCCTTTCTTGCAAGTCGTGGTTAAGAGCAGAATCATTTGCCGAATGAAACACACCATTTCAAATAGAGGACAGTCTCCAGATGGCTCCAAAGAAGGAGCGTTAGTCACATCACACCAAACCTCCCGTCTCCTGGGATTTAGTTTGACTGGAGAACACAAAGTATTGTTGAACAATTCCTGTGCTAGAAAATCCCAAGAGAAAACTCAGCTCCAGCTTTTCCCCAAGCCACCAGTGCTTTGAGTGTTTCTTCCTCAGGACTCTTCAGACCTCTGTCCCTCCATGAGCACCTTTTTGGCTCATGAACAAGGTCTTAGACAGCCATGCTCAACCTGATTTGCTGTAGGAGTGGTGACACTGTCTTATTTAAGTCTACAGTGGAAAAGCACTGGCCGCTGAGATCCCCGTTTAGCTTCACTGCTGTTTTAAATGGATTTTAGAATTAAGATACACCTCACAGAAATGGTTGCTATATGTATTTAATATGTATTATTTATAAAGAGACAATTTTTTAAGGCTATATGGAGACATACAGGGGCATGTATCAATATATATGGGTTTAACAGAAAAGAACTGGAAGGTTTGAACAGAAGTAATCCATGCTCCAAAAACGTCTATTTTAAACAATGAAACAACATCAGCAGCGTTTGTCTTTGTTTTAGGATCATGCTGAGTGGCTTAACTGTGCCAGATGGTTTGTTCATGTCTTATGGGTGAAAAGAAGTATCTGTGAGCTTACCCAAACTTGAATTTCCTTACTGAGACAGTTCTGTCATGAAATTAATGAAGATGCTGGGATGAAAGTAGCTTAAAGGACATTTACTCGATTTTGTACTAGATATACAAAGCATATACTAGACAATGTGTCGCAAGAGATAGCAGCAAGGAAAGGACTGAGAAGAAGGAAAATATATAATCTATACAAGTGAGCAGGAACATATAGGAGCAGAGTTATTTACCCCTGTGTCGTGTGCTGGGAGCCGCAGGAGCTCAGGGGTGCCCAGGCAAGAGGTGCAGACCCCGGGATCACGCATGCTGCTTTGTCCTCTGCTCCCACCCGCACCCAGCCGCAGGGTTCAGCTCAGCACAAGTCCTCTGCAGGTACGCAAAGGAGAAAAGGGTATTTTATTTTAGGCTCAGCTTTCATATAAACAGCTAAGCGAAACTGAAAAATGTCCCTCCATGGCAAATTCTCTAGCTATTTCTCTGTTTTGTGTTTTCCCCCTCACCAGGACAAAAGAAATGTGTGTTTTTCTTTTTACAGAATGGATGAGGGAGCGACAAAGAAATTCAATTTGGAAAGGTCACAACACAACAGATGTCAAATGCTCTTTTTGACATTTTCAGCTGAAGAGAAATGTTTCGACATGCCTGAAATCAAAACCTTTCCATTTGGTTTGCTGAAAGGTTTTGTTTTGAGTCATGTCAACATTCAACTTTGTTTTCTCACAGCAGCACGTGGTCTTATGGGAACTGTAGTTAAAACAGAAATACATTTCCCCCACTCTCCTCGACCAGATTTCCTGCTCTTAATAATTACATGCTAATTACAAGGTAATATAATGTCCATGTCACACCACATTGCTTGGCTGGTGGGAAATCAGCACAGTTCCTTAGTGGAAACACAATCCTTCGAGGAGATTATTTTATTGATGGAAATGGGGTTGAAACTACCAGTGCCACCAGGCCATACACCAGCAGGAAAATGCAGTTTAATACTTTGTTAAGCTGTTTCCAAAAGAAGCACATTCTTATCAGTCCAAAAAGGGAAATCTAAGTATTTCACAAAACATCCAAAATGTTTCCTTAAAAATTTCTACATATATAGAATGTTTTTTGACCGGAAAGGTCTTGTTCTTCTGGAATTAGAAATGGTGGGCCCCGTCCTGGTGAGCCACAGCCCTCGCAAACGCACTGCAGAATAAAGCTGAGTGCCTACAGGAGAAAAAGTGTTTTACCAGTGACAGAAAACTAAGAATAAAAAGAAAAAAATAGAAAAGTTAAACATTGCCACATGATGAAACACATTATTTTACTAAGCAGCCCTTCTACACAGAAAAATTTAAAAAGAACCACCATAAAACACTACTGATTCTAGTCTGAATGATGATAATTATAATGTACATTTGTGTGGTGCCAGTCATTCTCACAAAATCCCAGGTGCTTTGTAAACTGTAAATAAAGAGATCCTTCAGCAGTTATTGGGGTGGAAGGTAACAGCCACTCTGCATCAGCAATGATGCTCAATGGATGTTTTGGGATGGATTTTGCAGGTGGGAGAATAGGGGGCAATTTTATTTGCCAGTACAATTACTGCCAAAGCTCTTATGCAGCAGGGGCATGATCCAGGGATAAAACCCTTTGGTTAGAGTCTAGGGACCCTTACTGAGGTCTAGGGTTAAACTCCTGGCTTTGACACTGACCTACCTTGGAAACCTACCCCAGAAAGTCCTCTGAGCTGCAACATGACCTTGAGGACACCTGAACCCCTGAGCTGCCTTCATCTGTGATTTTCATGTTCCTGCACTTAATTCTGTGTCTTTTCACATGTCCGGACTGCCCAGGCAGGGCGGTACACGAAGGGTAAAGAAGCCTGCTAGGGATCAGTGAACAGGTATTCCCCATTTGGCACATAGCCCCATTAGCAGGACTCAGATGCCAATAAAACGCCTTTTGATTTTCAAGCACCCCTTGGAAGTAGAGTTCCTATCCAGGAAACAGAAGACTGATTCTCCTCGCAAAGTGGAGTGATCTAAAACCGCATTTCCCTCCCTTTCCTAGGGACGTTCATTCCCTGCATTAAGGTCTTCTGAGTGGAAGATGGTGCCCATTCCTCCTGCACTGAAAGGTCAGGTCCTCTTGACCTCAAGGTCAAAAAGAAAATTAGTTAGAGGGAGCAGTACTCTAGAGGTAAGAGCCCTTTCTTAGGAGGGAGTTCTGGTTTTTGGCTTGCTACATGTGCTACTGTTTTTTCTTTTTCTCCAGCAAATGGATAATAGAAAATACAGTTAGCATCAAGATTTTAGGTCCCAAATGTTGTGGTTTGGGTCAGGCTGGCCACTGAAATGAACAACAGATGCTGTCCCCAACCTGTCCCTCCCTTCAGGGAGGGAAGGGTGAGAGAGAAAGAGGCTTATAAGTTTAAAAGAAAAAAAAAAAGTCAATGAAATATTAATAATAAAATAATAAAAAAGAAAGTATAATAATATAAAATAAAAAAAGAAAATAATGAAATACATGTGATATATACAAAACCTTATGAAGCTCCCTCAATGATGATCACATCACCGGCTGGCACTGGGGCAGTCCCAGACTGGACTCAGTGACTGATGGGAGCTGGATTCTGGATCTGGATTCTGGATCGGGATCAAAGGCAGACAAACGGACAGAGTCCTCCTCAGACACCGGTCATTGAAGAAAGAGGTCTGATCCTTTGATGCCTCAGCTTTTATACTGAGCATGAGCCAAATGGGATGGAATGTCCTGTTGGTCAGTTTTGGGTCACCTGTCCTGTCCGCTCCTCCCCGCAGGTGGGACCCCTCTACGCTTTTCTGCTTCCAACCCTCCAACGGGGCAAATAACAAAGTTAGCTGGCCTTGGGTGTTACAGCAGTAAGTATAAGCAAGAGCCTCTCTGCATACCATGCCTTGGCATAAATCATAAACATCAGGTGTTACCACTCTGGAATTGGACAGCATCTGAAAAATAAACTGTTAATTTCAGAGTTCAGTTAGTTAGAAGAGACTTAACTGAAAAGTAAAATTACTGAACAGAAAATTGGATCGGTTTAACCTCAAACCAGGACATTCCACCTCTTATTCCATACCATTTGCGTCATGCTCACATCACTACTAGTTTATATATACACCCAAGCACTTCTGGACCCAGCATGAGAGAGATGCTCCCTCCAGGAAACTTAAGCAGGGCAAATGGTAAACTGGCAGTCGAAGACAGAGGGTGAGGTCTCATGGGCAGCTGAGCTAACCTTGCTGCCAACGGGGGAATCTTTCTTTGGGAAAGCTCCCTTTTCCCTGCTCCTCCCTCATCATCTCTGCTCTTATCACCTTTCCTCCCCTTTCCAAACACTATGTGTAGTTAAACCAGTTCATCCCACCTATGAAGCCATCAAAATAAAAGGCTGCATTCCCTAAAGTGAGACATAGAGGGAATATAAAATCATGTCTGGAACAGGGCTGCCGTACAAGGAGAAAACAGTCATCACTTTGATGGGGTTGGTGCTCTCCAAAGGGCAGGTGAATATTTAACAAGGGGGGCCATAGAAAAAGTAAGCAGAAAGGGAAAAGAAATGTATGAGAGCTATGGAAAAAGACAAGGCATTGGACATGTGTGGAGTTTATTTATAGATTCATTAATGGTACATGTAGAATAAATGGCTAACAGTAACAAAGAGGACAGTTCAGTGAGTATATGATGGTGTGAGCACACACACTTTCTAAGGTTCAGCTACTAATTTATAATAGAATCCTTTCAGTCAGTAATTTTCTGTGTTGTTACGATCCTATAAATTACTCTTTTCTTGGAAAGAAAAGGATTGGAGTGAGGCAGACAAGAGATGACACCCACTGAAAAGATAAATACAAATATATTCCCTTTTTATAGCAGATTTTATTTAACTTTAATAAGCAGAGGAATAAGATGCTGCAAAATTGTCTGTAATTACATGACTACTACAGTGCATCTTCCATGAGTGAGCAGGGCAGCCATCAAGTCTCATAAGCCTCATCTAGTCTCACTAATACACCGTGTTGTCTGGATCCTGACACGGTGAGAAAAAACCTTGTTCAATGTCTCAGTTACTGAGTATTATGGATTCCACTCTGAACTGTGTGAAATGGTGTAAAATCAGGGGATTTTCACTGAAAATGCAGTAACTACGCTGGTTTGGGCTAAATGTGGTGCCAGCGTATGCTCCTGCGTAGAGAGGTCAGGCCCTCTTAACCTCAAGGTCAAAAAGAAAAGCTACTTTTTCTCATCGTGGTGCCTATGGGCTCGATTCATTGAATGGTTGGGGTTTTTTTAGGTTTTTGTATTAGTTTCATTATAGTGTGCCCTCAGATTTCCATATTCATTCAGCACAACAGTTACTAAAATTAATTTTGCTTTCTTGTGGACTAGAAGCTTTTATACACCAAATACCAGCATTTAATGTAAGCAAACATAATTTTTCTTCCTGTTCTTTCATTCTGTGGAGTTTTGTATGCCTACAAGTATACTCGCGTGTACTTGCAAGAATAATGCTACCATTATACAGGAACTGCCTGGCCCAAATTTGTCAGTCGGATCCTACCAGGTTCACCATCATTTCCACGTCTCCATTTTGACAGTCAACTATTGATTACTGATTTGGGGTGCCTTGACTTTCAGATGACTCGAATCTCTCATGTGCACTGCAAAACAGATTACAGCATAAGGGATTAGAAGATATATATCTGAAAGCTAGAAACACCAAGGATGATGCAGGACAGAGGAAAGGAAAGAGAAATATATCTCATATATCACAGAAGCCTTTCTACTGGCTACATGTTTGTAATTTTATGATAATGGACAAAGTGCAAACACACACATGCCCTCAGACTGCTGCCCGCTCCGTATTTCCAGCACCGGTATTTCTTCCAAAATCTGGAAATTCGTGCAAAAATATCACACTGACTTTCGGGGGAATCGGGTGGCCTTCTTGATTATCGGGCTAATTCAGGGGTTTGCTGAAGCCAGGAGCAGTTCTTTTTCCTGGAGTCCGGAAAGGTTGTTTTTCTCCCTGTGACGACTCTTTCTAAGCAATTCTGTGCAGCAGTTGGAGCTGTCATGTTGTCATGCAGAGGGGCTGCAAGTACGAACCAGTGCAGAACAGCACAAGGCGTCTGCTGGCAACGTAAGGGCTTTACAAGCGTTGGCTAGCACGGCCTTGAGCAGAGGTGAGGTAAAGCAATTTTATTCTTTCAGAGCCTTGGCTGTAACCGTTTCAAGTGGACTGTTTCTTTTCCGAAACACGAAACCAATTTCCTTCCACTGCCTTTTAGGATGATTCAGCCTTTCTTCAATCTATTTATTCTGTTAGCTACTAAAAGCTGTTAACTTTCAGCTGTTGCGCTTGGAGGTTTTGTTTTGTTTTGGTTTTATACAGAAATTCATCTCCTCGCAATGTTTTTGCTCGCTTTCAAAAGCTCATTAAAAATAACAAGGAACAAATTGGGTGGAAAAATGAACTATTGATGAATCATCCTTTTCTTTGTCAATCTGAGAAGACTAAACCAACCTAAACCTTTTCAACTCACAAGTAAAGAACAGACCCTCATGATTGGAACAACCCTGCAATGTGTTATTGTCTGGGAGCAGATCGTGTTTGTTGATAACAACGTGGGAAGAGATAGAGCAATGGAGACATTTCTGGCCCCTGTTGCGAGAATGAGGGGGGGTACTATTGCCAAGATGCTCTAACTGATCCCGGGTAGATCCATACCTTGGCAATCCTAGAATGGTTTGGGTTGGAAGGGACCTTTAAAGGTCATCTAGTCTAACGCTCCCTGCAATGGGCAGGGATACCTTCCACCAGATCAGGTTGCTCAGAGCCCAGTCCAACCTGACCTTGAATATTTCCAGGGATGGGGCATCTCCCACCTCTCTGGGCAACCTGCACCAGGGTTTCACCACTCTCACAGTAAAAAAAAATTTCTTCCTTATATCTAGTCTAAATCCTCCCTCTTTTAGTTTAAAACTGTTACCCCTCGACCTATCACTACACTACGTGATAAAGAGTCCCTCCCCATCTTTTCTGTAGACCCCCTTTAGGTACTGAAAAGCCACTATAAGGTCTCCAGAGCCTTCTCTTCTCCAGCCTGAACAACCCCAACTCTCTCAGCCTGTCCTCACAGCAGAGGTGCTCCAGCCCTCGGACGATTTTTGTGGCCATTCTCTGGACCTGCTTCAACAGGTCCATGTCCTTCCTGTGTTGAGGGCCCCAGAGCTGGACACAGCACTGCAGGTGTGGTCTCACCAGAGAGGAGCAGAAGGGCAGAATCACCTCCCTCACCCTGCTCGTTGTGCTGCTTTTGATGCAGCCCAGGATGAGGTTGTCTTTCCGGGTTGCGAGTGCATATTGTTGGCTCGTGTCCAGCATTTCATCCACCAGTACCGGAAAGTACTAGTGCAGATCTCCAACACGGGATATTTTTTCCTGGATATTTTAAGCAATGAAGCAGTTAATGATGTTGCCATCAGAATCTTTATCATGTTTACCTGAGTACTCCTCAGGGTATTTCCTCAGCTTTTGAGAATCTGCAGACTCATGCAAATGAGGCTCACTATTTTCAAAGTGGACCATGTTAAGTTGCAACCATCAGAGCAATGAGATGGACTCAACAGTTTCAGACCAAAGGAAGGAAACCTCTGCATGTGGACAGCACTGAGTTAAATGACTCTCAAAGGTGGGAACAGTGTTTGTTAGTTTGGATTGCAGGGAAAGACATAACTCGCCCAACAGCCTGTCTTCCACTGAGAACATTATGTTCTTAATTTCAGCTAGTTCCTCTCTTTACATGACTTGCCTTTGTGATTATAGACAAATTATGGAGAAGTTTTCTAAAAGAGATCGCTATAACTTAGGACTTGCCTCAAAATTTAATGTATATAAATATGCCTCTAGGGGAAGGCAATGAAATGACTGAAAAAAAATAAACCCATCACAGTTACACTGTTATAGCCTGCAATACTTCTTCCAGAGCTAGTTTGTACTAAGGAGGTAAAATCACGTAGCAAAAACATGAAGATCCTAATCCAAAGTAATTGTAATGGACTTCAAATGAGATTCAAAGGCCCTTTGTGGGGCTTAATTCAGTTTTATGACCCTAGGAAGAGTTCAAGACTGAAAGAATGCCAAGCTTCAAGGAAAATATATAGAACCTCTTTTGGTTTTTATATTTTTGTTTTTATGAAGATTCATTTATACCCTTATCTGACAGCCTGGCCCTTAGCTTCATCCAGCCCCCACGTCCAACACCAACTCCCTGTATCACTGCATCTTATCTTACTGTCCCCACCTACTTGAAAACGGAGTCCTCTTCAGGCATACGAACACTTCCCTACTCATCCATCCACAGCTGCAGAGCTCTACTTCATCCAGCTATCCTGGCATGGTCTGGATGCCACTGGGGAGCCAAGTGAGGTTGCAAGCTACTCCTCTGCACTGGAGAAGGTGACCAGGTTTGAAAGAGGGATGTGGCAGCAATTGCTCCATAGAACACAAGAGGTATGGTATGTCACTGATGGTCTGAGGGCTGTGCATGCATTTATGTCACTTGTGTAATATAAAACTTGGCTGGAGGAAGGTGTTGTGAGTCAAGTTCATGGATCCCTAAATAGTCATTTAGGGATTTCAAGGCACCCTTTTTGTATTGAAGTGTAATGACCTAAGGCGCTCTCCATCAAAGTCATCAGACATATTTTGGTCCTTTTCCACCCCAGTACCAAGTTGGAGCAAGCTGAAGTCAACCCCTGCTTCACTAAGTACCAAGCCAGACTTGTGAATGAAAGACCCGTCTCAGCAAATGAGTGTCACGTCCCGAGCTGTGCCCAGACTGCACAATTTTCCACTCTCAGTAGTCCACATCATATTAAAGCCTTGAAAACAACAGCGCTGGTAGCAGATGCTGTATCTTTTTCTTTCTCTCCTTCTTTTGCTCAGAAATAAGGCTGCTTATACGAAGTGCCATGATATGAGAGAACACAAGGTAAAAAGAGTTATTCGGGAAATGTTTACTTTATTGAGCTTTATGATGACGAGTGCAAGACCGCTCCCGATGAGCTTCTGCAAGCCACGCAAGCCTTGTACCCCGCACCGTGAAATGGCAGCGTGATGGAGAGCTCCCACTATCCGGGCTAGCATTGGGAGCGGATTGCTTTTCACCGTCAGCTCAATCCGAGCCCAGGCACTGCACTTTGAGCAGCTATTCCTCATGATATATAGGAAGGAATGACGACAAATGCAACAATGTCATCCTCCGACAGGGAGGACTGCCACGCATGCTGGGGCAAACGAAAATAGATGGGGTGTATGTACATATTCAAACAATAAATGCTGTGGAAGTAAATCATCTCTTATTGCCTCATATATCTTCTCTGGAGCTGCTTCCTATTTCTTAACCAGCAAAGCCTCCCTAGTAATGCTGATTTTCTTTCTGTTATTCCAGATGTGTTAACATCATTTATCCAGCTAATGTTGAGACAGAAATGCTGAATATCCCTCCTCTCCATGACACACCTCCACCTCCTCCCCATGCTTATTTCTCAAGATCTTTTTTCAACCTAAGAGGATTACGGGGGAGGTGAGGGGGTGGAGGAGAGAAAGGGACACTATCCTCTCAATGGGAACTGAACAAAACCACATCTCAGCTCTTCCCAGCCAAAGGCGTTTTTCAGCAGTTGTCACTATTTGCTCTGGCACCTTGCTTCACAGGGGTGGAAGCCATTTTTCATCATCCATTTGGTACATGTTGTCAACCACCATGGAGGATGCTGCTACCTCTGGTGTCAAATTTAGTGTTTAACAGTACTGGGAACATCAGGCACATATTCTGTCCCCATTGTCCAGAGTTGTTTGCAGTTTGATGCACTGCACCATCACTGCATTATTAATAGCAGCCATAATAATGATAATTCCTGACTTTCTGTATTGTTTTTATAGAAGTGGATTCCCCTAGCACTTTTCAAAGAGGTATTGTGCTCTCCATTTCATATGTGGGGAAACTGAGGCAGTTAACCACTATTTATTGGTTGTACTATGGGAGAACTAAATTCCAGATCTTTGCACATCAGTCCAGATTTAGAATCCACTAATTCCTATAGTGTCTTCTGGAGAAATATCTGTAACTGGGTGGTTTTGGCAGTGCCTTTGAGATATAAATGTGTGTTTCTTAGGAAAGCTGATACAGTTTAAGTCAAGGTGTTAATCTATACTGGCTTAGAATATAAGGTAAAAGGCAGGTAAAAAGGAGGGAAAATGTAAATGTTTTTCTCCCTGGGACATAGTCTTCCATTCATACAAGGAAGTATATATTGTAGTAAAACATGTGTGCAAGCTGCTTTGGAGAGCATCTCTGTACCGCACTTCGTACCATGTCTGGTCAGTGGTAATTCGTTCATTTGACCATTGCCCTCATTAAACTGTTAAAGTGGGATGTTTGGAAAATTCCCCATTGTAAATTCTTTTATTTTAGGTTTTTCAGATTGCTTGTTTTCAGTTATACTATCTCACAGTGTCCTGATGGAGTAAGACAGGATAATCATGTCCTGATGTGCTTTATGGCCCTAATAAGTCTTTTTCTACTTTCATCCTTTTTTTTTTTTTTTTTTTTCCCTGTATTATTTTCTCTAATAGTAAGGATCTTTGCTTGGAAGATGACAGATGAAGAACATTATCTTCTGTCCCATTTGCTAAGGTGCTTACATTTGCCGCTTCAAATATTTAAGGCTATTTTACAGCCTGTGGTAAATGTAATGTGACCAGCAGTAGCCAAGAGGAAACTTGGGTTTAGTGTCCCACTTTGTCCAGATTGCAGCTGCAGGGAATGGGCTGAATAGTCTTCAGAAATTCCTTTACTCAGAGTGGAGGGTGTAGTCAGAGGTTTCTTCAGGATGAGTTAATATTTGGGCATGTAAAACGACAGTATCTCAGACTAAGGCAGTGGAGGTTTGGGGAATCTTGTAAGTTAAAATTCAGCACAAGTTATAGACTCTGAAGGTATATTATTCTGGAAAGGCCATTTTGAAGCTTTTGCTTGATTATTTTCCTTGCTGTCCTTTGCCTCCATGTCAGCCCTTTGGGAGGACTTGCAAGACTAGCTCTTAGAAAAGAGCTCCCTCTGACTTTGTTCCCACCATATGACAGATCCTACTTTGCCTCATCATCTAGAGAACTGTCTTCTTAGATGGGCAGCCATGACACCGTGGAATGTTTGTGGGGACAAAGGGACATACTTTAGTGAGGAGCACTGGGGAATGGATTGGGAGGGGAATGTTGGGGCAGGTGGGGAAGAAAAAGCAGAGAGACCTTCTTGGTTTCAGCCAAGGCAGGAGCCCACAGCTATAATGAACTAAAAAGACTCTCGGACATAAACTAATTGTAGTGGTGAAATGAAAATGGTTGCTTCCCACTTTCATATGGGGAGGAGCCAAGTGGGAAGAAGGTCATTTAGGTCTTACCTGTCACTTTTCCAGGGCAACCAGTGATCCAGAACTGTCCCTTCTCCACTTCCCCATCCCCTTTCTTATCTTTGGACTGACATTTATTTCCAGCTATGTACAAGTCACCAGTGCCTAAACCTCATGCCTTAAGTGACAAACACCCAAGTTAGTCCTCACAACTGCTGTGGTATCTCACACCAAAATTGGAATGAACTACCGAGACTGCTCCTCCAGAGGGCTGCCAGAGCCTAGGTCCCTGGATAGGAAGAAGAAGACACAACATAAGAGTTTGTTGCTTGTGTATTTTAGTTAGTATGGATATGGCCCAGTGGGTTTTCACAGAGATTGTAGGAACATTGAAGAATGCAAGGCCAGATAGAGATCTCTGTGGGATTCCCCTGGAAGTGCTCTTGCCTGAAGACAAATTCTTGTTTCTTTTTCACCTGCTGAGATCAGACAGATGCTTCTCTGCCTCTTTAACATGCCAGCCTGGTTTTGCACCCTTCTAACTTCTTAATCAAAATAAGACTCTGTACCTGTCAAAGACCTTGCAGACTCTGGGTGTATCAAATCACCATGGCTAACAATAGCAACCTAGTTAGTAAAAACTTTTAAAAACTGTATTTAGTCAGTTTGTTGAGATCTAGTAGCTGGGAACACAGCACACCTGCACTTTAACCAGCACATTGCACCAATTGTGAAAAAGCAACAAATCCTTTTTTTTTCTTTTTTTAACTACCTGCACATAATCTGACCAGTATTGCTATATGCAAGAATCAGGAAAAAAAAACCAAACAAACATCCATGGCACAGATATTTTAACAAGGTACAGGTGGAAGGAAGATGAAAGAAGAGATAAAAGGAGGGAGGGAGAGGGAAGGGGAAGGGAGATGGATTACACAAGTCCTCTTAGTGCTTAGATAGGTGGATGCCCATTCACTACTATACTAGGGGCTCTTGCCAGTCTCCCTCTACTGCTACCTGTCTGTCCCACCCTTTGGTGATGGTCACCACCTCCAGCTGGGCTGGCACAACCAAATGCCTGCCCCGCCTCAGCTGCTCCATTTCGTGCATCACCTCAAGCTTCTCATGAAGGTGAGCTTCACTCAGGACAATGAGCTGAGAACAAGCACTGCTGGGACATGAGCATATGTTTCCTCCAGCTGCCTCTGCTATGAGAGCATAACCTGTGCTGAGAAGGAGACAGCAAGCATCTGGGAGGAGCGGATGCTCATGGCTGTTTGTTTAGTGCATGTCAGTCAAATATCCAAGATAATCAATGATGAGAAATTATAAGGCCCCAGTGATACTCTGGACATTCAGCTGGCTGATGCATTTGTATCTCCTTGGAACAGGTCAGTATTTTCCTGTCCTTCCCTTAGTAATCCAGCACTGGCTCTGGTCACCCACTATGCTTATAGGCATAGATTTACCTGGAAATTGTAGAGATCACAGAAGTTCCTGAGGCTCCTGGGGCTGGTTTTGACACCCAAGGTATTGTCATTGCTTAAATACCTTTGTTACTCCTCTTATCCTCAATTCTTAATTATTTTAATCCTCTACACTGTCATTTTTCACAGAATCACAGAATGGTCAGGGTTGGAAGGGACCTCCGGACATCATCTAGTCCAACCGCCCTGCCAGAGCAGGGTCACTTACAACAGGTTGCACAGGACAGCGTCCAGGTGGGTTTTGAATGGCTCCAGAGTGGGAGGCTCCACAACCTCTCTGGGCAGCCTGTTCCACTGCTCCACTACCCTCAAAGTAAAGAAGTTCCTTCTCATGTTAAGATGGAACTTCCTATGTTCAAGTTTGTGCCCATTCCTTCTTGTCCTGTCACCGGACACCACTGAAAAAAGACTGTTCCCATCCCCCTGGAACCCTCCCTTTAAGTATTTGTAAGCATTAATAAGATCCCCCCTCAATCTTCTTTTCTCTAGTCTAAAGAGGCCCAAGTCCCTCAGCCTTTCCTCATATGAGAGATGTTCCAACTCCATAATCATCTTTGTAGCCCTTTGCTGGACCCTCTCCAGCAGTTCCCTGTCCTTCTTGAACTGGGGAGCCCAGAACTGGACGCAGTATGCCAGATGCGGCCTCACCAGGGCAGAGTAGAGGGGGAGGATGACCTCCCTCAACCTGCTGGCCACACTCTTCTTGATGCACCCCAGGATGCCATTCACCTTCTTGGCCACCAGGGCACATTGCTGGCTCATGGTCATCCTGTTGTCCACCAGGACTCCCAGGTCCCTCTCCACAGAGCTGCTCTCCAGGAGGTCAGCCCCCAACCTGTACTGGTGCATGGGGTTATTCCTCCCCAGATGCAGTACCCTACACTTACCCTTGTTGAACTTCATAAGGTTTCTCTCTGCCCAACCCCCCAGCCTGTCCAGGTCACGCTGTATGGTGGCACAGCTTTCTGGTGTGTCAGCCACTCCTCCCAGTTTTGTGTCATCAGCAAACTTGCTGATGGTACACTCTATCCCTTCATCCAGATTATCGATGAATATATTGAACAGGACTGGGTCCAGTACTGACCCCTGAGGGACACCACTTGTTACTAACCTCCAACTAGACTCTGCACCACTAACCACAACCCTCTAAGCTCTGTCTGTTAGCCAGTTCTCAATCCACCCCACTGTCCATTCATCTAACCCACACTTCCTTTTCCCTCTTCACTGAGACCTTCCACACTCCAGTTCTCTGGAGACATACTTTGGTTAAACCAATATCTTCAGTTCAGATGTCTCTGTAGCATGCTTATTGCTCAACCAAGCTGCGCACATTACGTTAATTGTTTTTGGTTCTTTACCATCTTTCAGACTGCGTGGGCCATACCTGTCTGCCCAGAGTGACTCTGTACAGCGAGGCATTTGTTATGCAATAATTTCACAGTTACTCAGAACTCATAAATTGTGCAAAGACAAATTTCTCCCATCTCACCACAAAAACAATTCAGTTTAAATCTGACTGGGTTTAGAGTAGATGGATTAGGTCCTGCAGTGAAACTGGACAGAAAGACAATCCAGTTACCAGCTTAACTGCCTTTCTGTTCTAAATAAAACCACAAATACACCCATACAAAGTAGGAGAGGCATTATTAGAAATCTTATTTTTTTATGGATGGGAATGAATTTTTATGGAGCTGATAATGCAGATAGAACACACAATTGGTCTAGTCAAAATGAAAGATGAATACAAATTGCAAATCAGCTCCTGAGCTATAAAAATTGGTGTAACCTTCTCAGCAATAACTGATTGTTTAGGAAGCTCTAATAGAGTCACAGTGATGTTTCTTCCAGCCTTATTAAGCATCATAGTTGTCATATTAAACCAATGATGTATGAGTATTTGCTTATTGTAATGAATTCTGGAGACAGTAGCTGGAGCAGCGATACAAAAGAAAGTCAGGCTGAAGATTTGGGGTATTTTTTTTCTTTCTCCCTGAGGGAAATATTTCTCTCTTTTATTTCACTAACATCAAAGACTGTCTCAAATCCTGATACAGGGAGAACTTCCCCTGAAGCTAAATCTCTGGGATATAATGCCCCTTCCCTCTCAATGGGCTGTAAATATATCTATGACTTTAACTGATGCTATTTTGTATTTTTGCTTCCTTGGGAGCAATGGAAAATTATTACTACTCTGTATACGGTAGGATGAGGATCCCAAATTCCTTTCCAAGCTTTAGGAAAACTCTCTTGGGAAATATGTTTGGAGGTGTTAGTAGCCATGTTATTTGGAGGTCAGATTCTTGCAGATGTCTGAGCTTTGGAGGACTTTAGAGTGATGTATAGCGGTGTGGCACTCAAGACACAACCAAGGGAGGTTCAAAGGGAGAAAAAAGATATGTGCTGTTAAGGAAAGTTGGAGAAAACCTGAGGGAGGAGGGACAGCCAGCTGATATTTGATTATCTAATATGTGTGCTATATGTGTGTCTTGTCTGCTTTGGGACAAGCCCACTGAGAAACTAGCAACATTCTAAGATGCACTGGTGTTCTCATAGGCAAGTTGAAGGGGTTTTGTGGCTGTGGCAGGAGATGTTGCAATAACATATCTAGTAGCCATCAACTCCTATATTCCAGCCTGCAGGTCTGTTAAAAGGCACAGGATGGGAGGTACTCTGAGCCTTCCCCCCCTACCCTCTCCTTGAACTAATGGTGGGAGAATCAAAAACACCTAATCATTTCTTGATGAAATTTAAGTCCATCGTTTCTTGGGCACACAGAAAAGCTTACCCTCCCCTTTGCAACAGCCTTGTTAAAGCTTTCCCCTTAAATTTTCTCTCCTTCAGCTAAGCAAATCCAGCTCTTTCACTAGTTCTTACAAACTGTGTACCTCACTCAGATGATCATTATCATTACTTTCCCCTGGAAATGCTCCCATTGGCCCAACCATCTTTCCTGAAGGGTGATATCAAAACCAGTCACGGAGTGCCATCTGGGACGACAGGAGAATGACTTCCATTGTCTTGCAGGCTACCCTCCAGCTGATACGACCATGCTGTTTGAAACAGCATAGGCTTAGCTTGTTCACCCTATACTTTATAACTGTTTACTTGTTCTGCTTTGGGAAGGAAGTTGAAGTCAAATTGAATTATCAGTATTTCCTTGTTTCTCCCCCTGTTTCTCTTTAACAGCCAGGCACTTTTCACTCTCCTCAAATCTTCTGGATTCGCACTGTTACAGGAGATATTCAAGCCCCATCTCGTGCTCAAGGCAACTCAACTTTGCCTTAAAATGTATTCCACCTGCACAGGAGTAAAGGAGTTAATTCAACTTGTATTCACAAACATTATCTGGCCTTCCTTTTCCAGTGCTCGTCTTGGCAACTAAAAACATTTTTACAGAGCTGTCATATGTCATTATTAGAAGAGTTGCAGCCATGAGCTGAATTAAAGCTTTGCAAAGCTGGTACGTTTCTTCCGTATACTTTGCAGATGGGGTCTTTGTCCTCAGGGAGATAAGTGATTGCCAGGATTACATAGGCTGCGTCTATACCGTGTTTGGGACTTGTCCAAGAAACAGACCATGGTCCCCGGGCCATGTGGTGGAAGCTGTTTTATATCTCCACTGTTCAAGTATCAGCGGTCTTTGGAGCTCAAGGTGCGTCCTTGCAGGAGACTTTCAGAGCTCTTCCTGCTGTTTCTCATGCCTATAGAACATGCAGCTGCTCCCAACCCACTGGGAAAAGCTTGAGGATTGCTGGAATAGCCTCAAAAGACAAAAATGGCCTGAGCAAGCAACATCTTGTGCAACTTGAGTGCATGCTGTACCTAAAATATGGATCCCAACATGAGCTCTTTTCTAGTCTCTGTCATTCGCTTTCAATGAGGAAAGGAATAATTTCACACTGGAGCCAACACTGTGTGGAGCTAACATATATGCAGTTTTAGTTGTCATGCTAAATAAGGCAGTATTCATGCTGTATTAAATATGATAATAAATCTAATTCAAGTGGAGAAGGGAGAAGTGGTACACTTTTCCCTTCTCAAATGTTTCCAGATCCTACAGGTATTTTAGAGGTCTCTGGAGAAGTGGAACTTGTCACAGTATAATAGTGGCCTGCTGTTAGATAAATGCCAAGACAGGCACTGCCAGGCTGTCAGGGAATTATTAATGGAGGTTTACGAGTTGCTCTCTGAAGTCATTCTCAGTTAAGTACTAATGTGCGTCTTGCCTTGACAGCCCCCATACACTTAAACACTACTGGAGAAAAATGGGCTCTGTTTTGTTTATCATTCATTTCAGCTTTGCTTAGCGTAGGCTTTTCAGGTATCATAACAGACTTCATGAGCGGTTGCTATATATTGCTGGCTCAAAATGGGAGGCACATGGCAGAGCTTTTTATCAGCATGCATTACAAAGCAGTGTTTGCTGTGTTTTACTGTTGCAGTGATTGTTCACAGAATGAAAAAGATATGATCCTATTTGCCTACTTCTTAGCCGCCTAACAAAGCAGTATATTTTCCATGCGACTTGTTATGAAACAGGTTAAAGATAACATGAGCTTGCACCTGAGTTTCAGACCCCATGCCTAGGGGTCTAGGTTGAGCAACTTGGTCTAGTGGAAGGGGTTGGAACTTGGTGATTTTTAAGGTCCCTTCCAACCTAAACCATTCTATGATTCTATGCCTGAGATTATCTCAGAGGCGGTTTCTGTGAGTCATAGCACTGACATGACTAAATGTGTAAAAACATCAGTCAGTCCCTGAAATAAAATTTGGGCTCCAAAATTATGCAATTTAAAAATAATAAAATGCAAGATTTTATTCCTGTCTCTTTGCAGCAAGATGCTCTAGGTTCCATTTTCCATCTTTTTCCTGTAACAAGAAGGAAGGCAAGGAAGACAGGAAGAGGAGAGGAAGAGAAGGAAGGCAACAAGGCAACTCTGATATCATTGCAGCACTTGGAGGCTTACAACCCCCCCCCTCACCAAATACTATGGTACTGCAATATACCCCTGGGAGTTGACAACATTATGTCAGACATGCAGAACAGAGCACTTTTGCTGTCATCCTCCCTGGTAATTAGTGGTTTAAAAAGCAGGTTGAATCTTTGTGAGAGCCCAGATACATGCAAGTTGGATTGTTTGGAGAGTTAACAGAGGCGTTACATTAAAAACACAGTCACAGTCTGCTCCCCTAGAGTGACCAGGAAAGGGATCCTCTGAGGAGCAGAGTTTAATCCTCTGAGGTCCTAATCAAACCCAAGGGACAGCATTTCTCTCGGGTCATTTCAGAGTAGGGGTTTCCTCTTCTTCAATTTTCAGAACCTGTAGGTACTTCACATTAGAGATGAAGACCCTGAGGAGCAGGTTTCCATCTATGGACTATAGGCTAGCTTTTCTTAGTCATCGTTTGGGTTCAGTGGAGAGCCTTAGACATGGCAAGCTCCTGCTCGACGGTGTGCCTAGGTCACTCCCAAGGTCCCAAACAGCCTTTTTATTCCTCTTGAACAAGATTTGGCCTGCCAGAAATAAAAGTGCAGTGATCCCGAAACTTGGTTTAGGCTCTCTAGAACAGATAAAATATGCATGCTGATTTTTTTTAATGAGAATAGTGTAAGAAGCATTACATCTGTCCATTTTGTATTGCTTTTGTGACATTTCTCTCTCTCTCTGTCTCTCTTCCTTGGCTGAAACAAAAGCACCGATGAAAGATTCATGGCAAAGAGAAGCAATTATAAAAGCAAAGGGGGAAAAAAGTGATTAGGAGAAAGGGAGCGAAATTTGCTTTTTTGGGGAGTGATGTCTGCAAACCTTTTGTTGTTATAAATATCAGCGTAAGAATCAGATTTCTCTATTGACTTTTATATTGGCTATGGAGGCTTATTTTTATATATGTGCTTGGGCGTGTATGAACACATTTATCTTCAGCAGTGCCACTCCGTCTGTTTTTTAAGTGGGAGATGCTCTTTATTCAGAAGAAAAAAAGCCCTTTAGATGGACAAGAGGCATTTTCTAGATTGGAAAAGTATATACTTTGACATGTACTCACACTCTCAAGACACACACGCCTCTAGCTGGAGCAGCTGCGGCACTCTGGATTGCACCACATCCCAGTTTTCAGTCTGTTCCATCCCTCTCGGAGTTTACAGTCTAGAGATTAAAATAGGAGTAAGGGAGAAGTGGCTTTGTAAAAGCAAAAGCGCTGCAGCCAGGCGCATTTCTCTTGCTCTGGAGCAGGCTGGGGGACAGAGAGGAAGGCAGGGAAAAGCCAGCTGGCTCTGCAGCCCTGGCAATGATGTGGGGAACTAAACCATTTGACTTTTAAGCAGCCAAAGTATTCATATTTTTTTTCATCTGTTTCCCAGAAGCATGAAGCTTTCCATGGTAGATGGGACAAAAGAATTTTCTAGCTAGTTTAATCCAAGCATGACACCTGGAAACTTCTTCAAATAGCCCGTGTTACACCATGACTCCTACCGAAGGCTGATTCTGAAATCCTTCACTTTGTTTTCGTGTGTCCCATCTACAACAGCAGAATATCCTTTTCTATCACCTCTGAGGCTCTGCAGCCTAAGCCTACATTCATCCATGAGACCAGCACAGTCCAGCAGGATTATAAAGTCTGTACAAACTCTTTTGCAATTGCTCTCATTTGAAAAGTACACATGAGCTGTATCGGTTACCCAAGGCAATCCCAGTGCATGCTTACTATGTGCTGTAATTATAAACAGAAATCCTGCACCAAAGTTCAGTAATGTTTCATTACTGGCTTCCAAAATCTGCTTCCTCTTCTTGTACTTGTTTGCTGATTGGGTTTGGTAGTGTGAAGGGGAAGTCAGCCGCTGTTATCTAAGAGATAACAGCGGCTTTTCCAACAAAGCCTGTAGCTCCCACAGCTTGCTGTTTGAGGAGAGGCAGGTGGAGGCTGTGTTTTGATTTACCAACTCTTGGACGCAGCATTTGATTTAATAGTTTAATAATTAATCAGGGAGGGAAGAAAGAAGGCATTTATAAAGGGCTGATAGGAAATCAATGGCAGGGAGAGCACATCACTGCTCTGGGAGAAATAAGGACTGCGTCAGATCGGGCTAAGAAAAATAATCCCGTGGATATTTAGAGAGGGTGAAAATATTCGGTCCCAGAAAACAGCTCTGGCTTTTTACCTTTGCAAGCAGGAGTGGCTGAAAACATCTCTGGCTTTGTGAGATGAAAAACGGAGACCATCTGGTCCTTCAGTGCCCTGCCTGCGAGTGATGGAGGGGAAGCATGGCCAGCGTGTTCCTCTCCCATGACTTTCTCACCCTCTCTTCTGTGGTTGGTGCCCTGATAGCTTGTTCCTTCTCAGGGATCCCATAAAGTGAGTTTCTTTAAAAAAGAAGGAAGACATCTTCTGCCAGAAAAAATACTATATACTGCCTGTTTGAGTAGAAATCACAATCAAACCTCTCTAAACTAAACCTCTGCTACCTCACCCGGCATGATTTGGGGGAGAGATTATTAATGAATTTAATTTAAAAAAAAATACCAAGAAACACAAAGGAAATGGTTTTATAATGTGCTCTGGTTTTTCCTTTGCCCAGAGAAAATGTGTTTATCTGGCTCATCTGAGCATCTTCAGCTGCCTCTTGGGCTGAAAAACAACTGAACTTGACTATGGCTATATAATTTTATTTATTTATTTTGCAAATTTGCTTCCAGTTGCACTTTTTGGGGTTAAACAGCAGCCAATGAAAAGAACACAAGAAGCAGTTCCCTGAATTCATCCTCATTTGAATAAGACACCGAGCAGTCCATAGACTAAAAAAAAAACCAAGCACCAAACTGTTAATTGATTTTTAAAGGAGAATTATGATGCTTTTAACAAGCCACTTATCTTGCTAAGCATTGTTAGGGTAGTAGTGTACGTTCCACTGAAATGGCTGTTCCACAATGTGAGTCCCTAATTGCTTATAAAGCACACTGTTTATTGAGTATTAGCTCTGGCATAGTTGTTTATTACAGGAGTGCCTTGCTTAATGTTTGTAAAAAGCCATCTAACTTAAATATGCTCTGCCTTGTCTCTTACCCTCCGATGCTCTTGTGAACACATGCTCTCCATCGCTAAGTTTGCAGCGGGAAGAGAGGAAAAGTATTAGCAGCGCTGTGCCGAGCTGGAGGAGGTTGCCTGGTAACTGTGAAGAAGGGAGTCTGGCTCGGGAGTGTATCGACTATATATTATCCCCTGCGCTCTGCCTACAATTAATAGGTCAGTGACCCAATGAAACATTTTGTATGAAGTCAAACTATTAGCTGGACAAATGTGTCTCAAGTACCGCTGTACGCCGGTTCTGTATGATTACGATACATTATGTGCTGGCAAAGTAAGCATGAATCATTAATACGCTCAGCTGAGCCCACCGCGTCCTGCAGCAAAACAGTCTGCCCGTCCTGAGCGATGCGCTGCGTTATCTTCATAAGACATGAAGTCTTCAGTTAGCGTGATCTACAGGGTGGTTAGTTTGCAGCGGGGATGCATTCACCTCTCTGTTTTGTGGACATTTGTCTTTCCGCTCAGTGAGATGGGTAGTATTTTCGGGCGGGTGGGAGGGGAATGCTGGGAGAAGGAAGACAAGGGGACAGATGTACTGATACCTGTTTGGCTTTAGCTTCTTTTTTAAGACTAGGAATGACTTTTGTTGAGGAGTAAGTATGTAGATTTACTAACCCTTAGACTTCCCTGTACAACTGAAGCAGGCAGGAGGTTTTTAGGTGAGAGGATGACCAAGTATGACATTCAGCTTCTGATTTCTTCTTTCCCATACAGTTAGAAAAAAGTCTTTTCTTGTCAAAAGAACTGCCTGAACTGTAGGAATAGCTGAAGAAGTGTTTTCTGGCTTGACTGAAATTGGTAAGCAGTGGCGTGGGATTTGTAGAGTGAACAACTCTTCCAAACATATCCTGCTGCACCACTTGGTTGGTCTTCTTGAACTCCAGAAGCAATTTACATTGTGTTTGTGGTGTTACCTACCAATGGCTGTGTCCCATGACTCTTCACAAAGGGCTGTGATAAATTTCTAGTTGTGTCAGATAAAGAGTGTCTTGGAGCCCTTGACAAACGAATATACCTTCAAGATAGATCCTTTCCTATGATGGTCTTGGTGGAACAGAACACTTCTCTGGAGTGAAATGGAATTAATTTGCCAGTACACAATCATAATCAGTATTTTCTTACAGGAAATAATAAAAGCAATAGGGAAGGAATATCTTCATTTTAAAACCTGGCTTGCTTTAAAATCAGAGAGAAATGCTTCTAACATACCTGTGACTTGAGCTCAGGAGTTTGGCTTTTTTACATCTTAGCATCTAACTATACTCTTCTTGGAAATACAGTTTCTCAATTCTTCTGTCCAATGAAGCTATTATAATTCTTTGTTGGGAGAAAGAATTATGTGGGATTGGTATATCAGTATCAGGTTGAGAGGCACAAAAGTGTGGTTTGCAATAGAGATTTCTGCTTTTTGAGATCTACTCAGATCTCTGTTGAGGAGCTGGATGAATTCTTAATGTATCATCTATCTTTTCAACCTATTCTAATGCAAGATTTCCCTCTATGCTTAATCTCTCAGGCGCTTTATTTAGTTAGCAGCAGAAAACAATATTGTGTTCCTTCACAGTAGTCTCAAGGGCTTTGCGAATCCTCCAAAAGACCTTTAAAATTAGAAATTACCAGCAAACTTTTTACCACCAAAGATGTGTAACAGTCAATTTCCAGACTGTCTGAAATTAAATACTGTTGCCCCACTTAATGCCATGATTTGGATAAGTTGATTTCTAAGGGAGCTCAGGAAGCTGCAGCAACTTACTTCTAAGTGAAAGTCGCTTTGATGAAGACCATTTGGGATTTCAAATGTCCTTAAATGAAAAAATCCAAATCCACAGTAAAACTAAACTGGAAACTCTCTGGAGATCATATGTTTCAATAAGCTTCACTCAATAAGCTTATTAAGAAAAATGTCAGCAAACATGACACTGAAAAACCCACAGTGTATTTCTGCTAGTATCAAAAATTCTACAGTCCGAGACTACACTGCTCTATATTTATATCTACTCGTTAATTAAATTACACAGTGTTAGTTTAACTCACTGGGAAAAGATTTTCCTTTGGTACTAATCTTTGAATTAAATGCTATGACTCCAACATAGATAAAGAAAGATTGCACCATTTATAAATATATATATATAGTTTTGTTGGGTTTTTTTTACAGTGTTATCACTGTGCCAGCTCCATGAGCTGTGCTAAACTATATCTCATCTCACAGATGATAGATACCAATTCTTGATGCTGAAATATTGGCAATGTAAGTTCAAGCACTTTATAAAGTAAAAAAATCAAGTATTTTATCAGAGTGTATACTCTCAAAACCCTATCTTTGAAAACCTTCTAGTATTACTTACACCTTTGTAACACTTTTTAAATGAATTAAATGTCTGTTGAACTGGAAAGGTTTGCAGGTTAGGTTGAATATGCAGTCAGCCTGGAATGGACATATTTGTCTCAATCAAGATGCTTCCAGTATCTACAACCAAGCTACTTGTCCAGACTACGTTTGTAGTCAGCAGAGGAAATAAACACTTTTAGAATGCCATTCATCTAATTGTCAAATAATTGTCTAAAATCAGTCATACGAATTCTAGTCTAAAATGTATATTTGTCTCCATTGACCTAAGTGGGAGCTGAGGGTTAACAGCTCAAATGGTAAGCAGTACCATGTATGGGTGGAATTCATCTAACACACATGGCTTGTATATCTGATCAGATAAATTCAAATCTATACCATCTGTAGCCACTGAAATACAATGGACTTCTTCACAGACAATCAAGTCACCATCTGCTAACACAACTGCAGGTTGTTGCCTTGGAGGCTTAGGTCTGGAAGAGGAAAAGTAACATAAGAAAGTGGTAAGTTATCTTATTGCTTGTCTCTTTTGCATACTCTGGCCCTTATGCAACTGATGCCTGCATCTGTACTGACAGAATCACCATCGGCTTTTGAAGTACAACTCAGATAAACTTAAGAAGCTGAGTGATTGAAAACAGGCAACCACGAGTCTGTTTATTTGCCATTAGTGAAGATTTTCTATGATTAGGTCAATTCCCCAGCTGCAGATATGTAAATAGCTAATAACATACCTGGCTTTGTGGGTTATTAGCTATGTTTTCTGAGTAACACGGGTTTCCAAGTTTGTTCCCTGTACAGCCCATGAAGATAAAACCCATTAAAACCAATGAAAGCAGCACACCAGTGTCTGTAGTAGCCCACATTGTGAAGTCTTTTTCTGTTGGTTTTTTTTTTTCAGTTTTAAAGCAAACTTTACTGGTTGATATCTTGATGAAGTATATGTTTTCCTACCTGTAGGTCCTTTGATGAAAGAGGAAAAATTGGCCTGAACCCATGGCAGTTACTGGCATATTGGTAGGACCTGAGGTAAATAAGTATGTTGCATGAAAACTAGTGAAATAAAATACCTGCCTCAAAGAGTTGATATCTTGGGAGAATTCTACCTGCAAACCATACTGGACTGAACACAACTAAGCATTATATCTGTTAAGAAGGTTTTTCCCAGTAGCTGTGAATTATGATTCCAAGAAGCATTAGATTTTCCAGATACTGAAAGTTTGATTCAATTGTGCAGACTTATTTGTCCAAGCCTCCAGGTATCAGAGACAGCCAAATGGGGCTGGCAACTGACTGTCTGTGCCCTTCCACAACATTAGCTGGAGTCCTGGACAAGGTATCTTCAGGCCTCTCAACTGACATGGCATGCCTCTATGCAGGCAACAGACTTGAGACCTTAGGGGAAACCATGCAGGTCTTTCTGGAAATACCCGCATCATTCCCCAATGTCAGATACCTCCAGAATAATTGATCCTCTTCACTTCTGCCATCCCCACTTCTCATCTCCAGTTCCTCTTTCTGGACAAATTGTTGCTTGGGCCCTGCAGTTATGTTTCTTTCTGAAGACACAAATTGTCCCTGACTAAAACCTTCAACAAGATCATGAGTTAGGAAGGAAAGGACTTTTTAGGTCAGTTTACTTGCATTCAACCCAGTAGACTTGATCCATCACCTCCATTTTGTGTAAGGGTGAACTGAGTAAAAGAGGTCAAGAAATACATCTTCTGTGAATTATCTCAGATCAAGAGACACTCTGATTAGGCTTGTGTAACTTTGATGACATTAGAGCAATTACCTTGATATAAACAATCAGAATCAGATGAGCAGATAATTACTGGTAGAAAATTGAATTACATGGGTTTATTTGAGCTGTGGTCATAATGAACATTACTATGTGATATGATTTAGAAAAAAACATAACCTTGACAAGATTAATTGGGATGAGCTACAGATGCCTACAGACAAAGTAGGCTGGAATGGTGTTCTGCCCAGATCTCACACCAGAGAGTACCTGCAGCTTCTCCATGGAGCCCTCAAAGTCACTATAAATGTCATGAACCCATGAAGTTTCCTGGTAAGCAGAAGAACATCCTTGAGTGACATAAAAATGCATGTTGAGTTAGACTGCATTTGCCTAAGTCCTACCCAGCTCCCAACACTCTCCCCAAGCTGTAAAGATCACAAGTTACTGTCCCAGCAATTACATTTGCCCAGTGAGATGCAGGGGCAGGATGCAGATGCCATAATGCAGCTAATGCCGTGTGAGGTGGGTATATAAATTCTCATTACGCTCAGCAGAGTCAGTAAGAGAATAGCAGCAGCAAGGCTAACGCCTTTGTTTGGTGAGATAAGTAATTTTTAGGACTCCATGGACTGTAATGATGGGGTCTTCTCTCCACAGGGCCATAAATATTCTGTCCACATGTAGAGACGATCAACATTGCTGCCTAAAGTCAGGGATACAACCCAGTTGTCTAAACAGAGGTAGCAAGTGCCACTTGAGCCCAATCAGAATCTCCTGCCAAGTCTCTGGTTGCTGCTTTGAAAGTGAACAGGTCCCCTCTAGTCTCAGGTCATGCCTGGCATGCCTGTGCTTACATCCTATGGCATCTCAGCTGGTACCCAACAGCAATATGTTTAAACAGCTGAATCGAGCCTTGTGTGTTGGAATTCAACTGACCCCATCCCATTTCATTTGAGGCATCCAACTTCTACACCTTGTTGCTAAAGTAGCTGAGTTGAACTGATCTTTTCTGGTTTTATTTTTACCAGAAGAATACAGGACTTAAACCGCAGGTTTTTGTCTCATTTACTCATGTCTCCTTGAAAATGGTCAGTGTCAGCCATTCCTGAAATCCTGACTACATTTGTTTCTACTGAGAGAACAATAATGGAGGTATCTCCATCTGGACCAGTCACCTATCCTCTTTTCTGAGTCAGTGGAGGCAAACAGATGTTGTGCACACCTCATTTCATCCTAAACTGACCATTCAAAATAATTCATACCTGAGAAGTATTTGTTTCCTTCCATTGACTACAACGGCAAGCTCAGGGGTACGTGCCATTTCATCTGCATGTTCATGTTCTGTTTCAGTGCTTGGCAGTACTACGATATAATCCATTTCTATTTCATCATCAGGTGAATAGAATGGGGTTACCATCTCCAAACAACTTCTTCTCACACCAATTCCTCCTGATCTGTAAAGTTCTGCACGGTCTTCTTCATGCAATGGGGCCTTCAGGCAAGTGTTTCCTTCTTTTGCCTCATAACAAGTTGCCAAAGCAACTTGTTTAGCAAGTCTGTTGTCAAAATTGTGCTTTGATGGGCTTGCATTTTCCTCTGTACTGTCTGTATGGACACAACCGATTTGTAAGAAAGTAATCATGCTGCTTTCCTTCTTTTCCAAATCCTACAGTAGATCAAGATACTAACACTTTGTGATAGCTTCTAACCCAATATTAACTCTCCCACCGACCTCTTAGTACTATTATTCATAATTTTCAAAGGAGGATATTGAAGCCGAATTACTATTACTTTCAGAAACGGTTGCCTAAATCCAGACAGGCACATCACTAAGACCATGGTCAGTGGAATTGGTCAAAGGATGAGAAGGAACAGTGGGAGGAACACCATGAAAGATGACCTATACACATGCACAAAAAAACAACCAACCAAAAAGAACACTCAACCAAAAAAGCGAACCCCATACACACCCAATAGAAATGTGTTTTTAGATGCTCTGAGAACAAATGGTAGAAGGGAAAGGAGGCCTTCTGAACACATCTCCAGCTCACAAAAATTGGTAGAGACATCCTGAAGCCAGCTTACACCATCTGAAAAGTTGTCCCTGTGCATTCATTTGAATGTAAAGCCAGAAGAAATCTTTCTATTTACAAATAATAACTTTTGTAAACACACTTTTCTACTGATGGCTATTTTATTGTCTCACTGATGCACTGCAGGGAACACAATTCTAAGTTTTCCTGTAGGCCACATTTTTATTTTGCAGCCAGATGTCACAATAAAATTGTATAAGAAGAGATGATACAAATAAGATGCCAAAGTGAGAAAAAATGAGCAGCTCAGGGAGGAGGAAAACACATTTCTGTCTCCAAAACATCAGCAGAAACTCTTCTATTTCCATTATGAAAATAGATGACATTCTTAATGTAAAGGCCTTTGTGATATGCTCTGTAATGTTACATTGTCCTGCATATAGTTATTTTGTGAGAAAGCTCTATTATAAACATTCTCTTGCTAAATCTTTTCTATTATAACCCTATAAATGCCTGAAATCTATTTGCAACTCAGTATACCTTTGGTTAGCACTTCGATGTATTTAGAGGAAAAGTACCATAAGAGTTGGTCATTCTCCATCATATCTGAGGGGTGACTTTTAACTCTTCACCACGTATTTTGATAATGGAGACGCCAGTGACAGCCAAATTACTGAAATCCAAAGGAACTGCTGAAGCCACAGCACTGGGAAGGTGGAGGGCTTTTGACTTACCATGTGATATTTAAACCACGTAAGTCCTAACATGAGGCTGTAGCACTACCAAATTATTAGTCTTACGTTTTTTACTTAGATTTGAAGTATTCTATGAAGACATCAACACTATAACTATTGAAAAGTGGGGAAAGTGAACATGCAGATATGAAATGATTTGCCCAAAACGGGAGGGCGGCAAAAGTAGACAGCAGGTCTCCTGAAGTCCAGTGTTCATGTCACCAGGTGAGCAGCACTACCCACAGGAGCTTCTGAGGGCTAAAGGAGGAACAAAGCAAGGTATGAGACACAACGAGACACTGCTCGTGACAACACAAATCACTGAACCATTTCAGGTGAAATGTGATTTCACCATAGAGTCCTTTGCAAAGCCAACATGATGGCACCTGTTTTCTTGTAATCCAGCAGTGAGGTAGTGGACCAGGATTCAATTTCCTTGATCTGCAGAGATTTAAAATCATATTCATCCTCTCTTATGGAAAGGCTGACGAGTAACTCAGGGAAGGGTGTTGCATTCTCCTCTTGGAGCCACGCCATGCATGTGAACTGCCTCACTTTAAAATTGCTTCAGGGAAGCAAATGTAAAAATTACACAGGTTGCTAAGCAATTTGCTGTAGCCATGGGTCTTGGGCCACCACGCAAAGAAAGTCTTGTGCTTTAGCAATACTTGTATGCCCCTACCTGGCAAAGCCAGATGGTGGTAAAACCTGTGAGAGAGAGCAACTGGAGAACATACTGTCCCTTGGTGCTCAGGAGTCACTGCCCCTAAGGCCATGTTTCCACCCCCTCTCCAATGCATGTTTGAATGTTTTATTCAAAGCAGAGAGATGCAAGCAGGAGAGAGAGAAAAGAAGCAGATGCAGAACTTTACCAAGCATTTACATCCTCCCAGGCAGGGAAGGGCGGTGGACAATGCCTGAGAGAGACTTTATAATCTCTAAAACCTAAGCATATTCCCACTGAGCTCTTCCCTTCCCCAGTTTATGAAGGACACCTCAATCTAGCTTTCCTGTTGTTAGAAATGACCAAAATACAAATAAAACTCTTTGAATTAAGCATTTCTGACAATTCATAGGAATGTTGTGTTAGGTCCCCCCGCCTCTTTTGGTTTTTTTGGCTATGAAAGAAATAAAAAAATATTTCCATCTTGGGTTAAGTTGAACTGGATGTTTACTTTTGAGGGTGGACAAAGGGTCAGCCCCCAAACAGTCAGTCATTCATTCTACATGGCCAACTGTAACAGGCACTTGGCATGAGTTTATAAACCAAAACAGCGGAGACAAGTTATAGGGAGCTCTGCATGAAAACCTGCTCTGAAAGAGAAAGCGCACATTCCACTCAATAAAAGAATAATAATGTGTCAGGTAGGAAATAAATATTGAAACTAATTTTCCACCAGGGAAATCTCTTTGCAGTAACTAATTTAGATGGAGAATAAAACAAAAAGGCCCTATATCTCAACCTTGGCAATAACCTGTCACCAAGCACCACTCACCTCTTGTCTCTGCTCAGACCTAATGCTTGCATGGGAAGAAGAAGTGACAACTGCCCTGCTGTCTCATTTTAGAAATCAAATAAACCATTCATGAAAGGAGTTTCTTGCAAAATAATAACAGAGCATTAGGGTCCCTTGGGCATTCTTGAGCAGCAAGGAGAAGAAGTTAACACAAGGTTTTTCCTCTCAATACTGTCAGTGATTACATGAGATACTGCAGGTGAAGAGATTGCTTTGGTATCCCATCAAGGAATTAAAACACTCTTATGGTGAAAGCAGAGCCTTTCAGTTGCTTGTGGTGGTTTTCTTGTGCAAACTTCTCTCAAAATTAAAACCAGGGCTGGATGAACAAAACAGAAGGGACGGCAAAATGTTAACCTGTTGAGTGCCTGTGGTAGCATATCCATCCAATCTGAGATAACTTACAGCTCTACAGCCTGAAAAACAACGACGGAAAGTTAAGGTGCCCTGCAAGGGGAGGAAAGTATGGAGGAAAGCATGCAGGAAAGTAATATAGAAGTTACAGCAACTGAGAAGTACCTACGAGTATAGGTGGAGGCATCTACACTGGCGCTGGTCATCCAGCATGAAACGTAATGTCCTGTGCACCAGTGGACAGCCCTTGAAATACATGAGCAATCCACACACTGTTGATAGATGTGCCATGGGCTACCATGGAAAAAACTGCACCCTTTTGGTACAGCAACTGGAGGACAAACAAGGCACCTTTCATCACTTCAAACTCCTTTCATCACTTCAAACTCCACTAGAAGTTGGAGCATAGAAGAACCTGTTTCTCTCTACTGACGGAAAAGAGAATAAAGATCCAGGTATCTACTTACAAGACATCAGGGGTAGGATCCAGATAATGAAATGAGAGTGTCTACACCTGCACAAATCCCAAGTCACTCTCAGCTCCCCTTGCTGTTGCTGGAGGTTATAGTGTTAACCCTCCTATCCTAAAGTAGATGCCTGCATCTGGCAACATGAATTGCACACTGATTTCCACTGATTGTATTGATCATCTCTCCACTTGTTGTAAGAGGAGTTTGGCACCTCGATGGCTGCACCTCTGGGCAGAATCCCATTGCTGAAGTCCAGGTCTCTTGTGCCTTTTTAGGTACCATGGGATCTGTAGTCCTGGTGCCGGTCCAGAAGGGCTCAGTCTACAAGTCCTGTCTTCAAACGTGCCACTTCTGTGAGCTTGTGAGCTGCTGTCATGTTTAGGCAGACAAATCCCATCCTTGATTCCTTGATTCCCCAAGCATTCAGAATCAGGGGAAAAAAAAAAATAAATATTGGCATAACTGCAAGTTGTGTGTCCATAAAGTCAAGGTTGGAATGTTTAACCTGTTTTCAGACACCTACAGTGTGAACACTTCTATCTGACCCAGCAGCTTTTGGCTTTCTTTACAAACTGGATGAGAGAAATAGGGACTTGGAAATAGAGCATTATTCATCTCACTGTTTTTAAACATCTGAACTAGAGCAGGTTAAATCATTCTATTGCAAAGGCTGCATCTCTCCAGTGATGTTAAGGGAGTTCACGTAGTCCTATCTAGAAAGAAATTCCCTGTCCACTCCCAACTTTTTGAAATCTAAGAGGTAATGCATGGCGAAAACCTCACCACCCCCAGCTACACCTGGAGTGTGTGATTCCTTCATCTCAAGTCTGTCTTGCTCTAGCATCCAATCAATATTTCATCTTACAGGTCCACAGGATAAGGAAACTTGTTTTCCTGCTATACCTGTAAAGCATCATGTAATTTTATATGAATGATGCATTACAATAAATAACTACATTACTGTGTCTAAGGGTCTCAAACCCAGAAAATAAATTGCCTATCTCTCTTTACAGCTTTACCATTGGCATCTTGAAGAAGTAGCTCATTAACGGGTGAAGGAGGATGCAGGAAGGGGGGGAAATCCAATTTCTAGCTTGCAGTATTTTGCCAAAACCGTTGATAACAATTTCTGCTATTAGTCTCTGTCAGAAATGGCAGAGTCATTACTGAAATGGTGTGGCCAGAGGGCACCCTGCATCACAGCTCACCTCAGAGTCTGAAACTCTTGAATAAACATTATAAAGCGCAGCAAAACTGTTTGTATTTGAAAGTTTTCAAATAATTAAAGGAGTACTCAGCTTTGTTGGTAGCAGACAGTCAAGCTGAAAGGAAAGCTCACCTTCTCCTTACGATCTCCTAGCTAAATTAGTGTGTTGTGGTGGTTGTCCCAGCCTGCATCTATGCAGGCTTTGGTAGGGTTGGCTGGGCATGCATCTCAGAATCTGACCCAAGCATCAAACTGCATCCACACAGGGTCCCTCGGAGCACACTGCTAGGATCCGTACTTTGCATTGGGGTGGGAATTCAATGAGGCTTTGCCCCCTTTCCACAATTCCTTTCCTTATGCCAGCTGCACATCATGCGGGACAGCTGAGCTCAGCTGTACACCACCATGTCCATCACCAGCAGGTCAGGACTCGGCTGTGAAGATGGAAGAGTGCTGGGATGGTGAGGAGAGAGGCATTCACAGACCCGTCAATCAAAAATCTTGTCATTCCAAAGCACTTCCTCAGTGGCTGCCTTTGTGCCTCCATCAGAACCACGTTCCTGAGAAGAAAAGACTCATAATATCTTTGAATGTGCTCCCAGTATTTACAAGGCAATGATGATTTCTGATTTTTGTGGGGTCTAAAATCAAAGCTGTAGAGCTCACATTCCTCAGGGATTTTCATATGTGTTAGGTACTGAAAGGACATTGTGAATCTGGGCTTGCCACTGGCCTTCCTGAGCACAAAGGTACCCATCACCTACAA
>NW_009647856.1:9359102-9434384 GCF_000708025.1 Charadrius vociferus | reverse complement strand
GATTCACCTTTTGCGCATACTGCAAAAATTAGTTAATGTTTGGGGAGCATTTTAATGATATAAAGTGTGGTAAAAATGCTAAGTATTATTATTGTTCCACTTTGTCTTCCACTTAAATATAAAGGAGGAGTGTACAGCTCCTTCCCAAGTGTCTCCCAAGGGTGTTTCTAAAGCAATTATGTTGGCTGACACTGTCGAGCTTCAGAAAATGGAGACGATTCACAGGCTGACCAATCAGCCCCTTTACCGGCAGATGAATCTAACGACTTCAAAGCTATTCATTAAGCAGTACTATGAATTGATTACATAAATTAGCATGCCGCTGACAAGGCAGGGAAGGGAGGAGAAGAAGGGAGAGGAGGCCGACATAACACATCCCTCATTTGGCAAAGACAGTGGTTATTAGGAGCCCAGAGCTAATGAGAGAGACAGACCCATTAGGCACGTGCCACTGTGAGGGATTGATTGCTCCCCCTGAAAAAGGGCTGCTCCTCTCGTTACTGGGGTTTATATTTGTTCTAGCTTGTTGATCCAGGGGTAACTTTGTCACATTTAACAATAAAGTAGAGCTTGTGGAGAGAGGGGAGAAAGATGACAAACTTGCTTCAAAGCCGTTATTGAAGTCTTCTAAAACCAAGCAGTACAAGGCACGTTGGTTTTGCTGTTGAAAGGTAAGATATGTGAAGAGGATGTTCTGTCTGGAGCACTTATATTTGGGAGAATTACAGCTAGAACTACTTGGGATGGGATTTTTTTCAATGAAAACTTTGAATGAAAATATCAGACAGGAGTGCTTGAACTCTGTCTCGGGTGAAGACTACCTGTCCAGGACTAGCACGATGCTGAGTTTCATTGCAGGCTCTCTTGAGCTTGGCAAACCTGGGTCAGAGCTGAAAGGATTAGGTCCTCTCATGGAAAACCTCATCAGAGCTCAGTTAGCTGCAGTGTGACCCCATCTGTCCATGCTGTTGTTTGGAGCTTGCCTTCCCCTCTGCAATAACTGTGTTGTCCCTATCTCGAGTCCCAGCACACTATAAAATCCTTCGCTCCTGTTTGGAGACACTTTAATTTCAGGTGGGTCAGCCTTGAGCTGCCAACATCATCTCTCCAGGCAATGCAAACATCATTTCACAGCTCAACTTCCTTCCACACTAACCGGAGAGGGATTGAATGAAATGGTCTGATTTCAATGTTGTCTGTATGTAGCATTACCTCTTCCTTCAGGACTCTCTGGACAGTCCTGCCAGTGCCTACCTGTCCAGTTTAGCCCAGAATATGCCTGTGTAACTCTTAAGTACAAAGAAATCTCTTGTCTTTTCATAAGAAGTAGGTTTTCCACCCATTGGAGTTGCTTCTGGCCCTGCACGAGGGGAAGATGGGTTGAGTCATCTTCCGTTGCTGGTCTGTATTGCAGCATGATTTGAGTAATCTCTAATTGAAGGGACATAAGTGTGTTGTTCAGACCTTCAGACCCTTAAGTATATGCTTAAATTAAGCACATGCTGAAGTGCTCTTCTGAATCGGGAGCCCAAGCAAGCTTGAGCTGAGTTTTCTGCTGTATTTTTGAAATTGCTGCAATCCATTATTCCCCGTGCAGCTCGGGCACTGAAACTAAACAAGACCGCTTGGAAAAAAAGAAGCTCTTAAGCAAAAGGCGCACCTTTATTCGGTCACGTTTTACAGACAGCTGTCTGCTGGGTGAGTCCGATGCTGCTGTTTGTCTGGCGAAGGTTTGCACACTGCAGGAACACACCACCAGTGTCATTTCATGACTGACACTAGTTAACAAATTATTTTGCACTCTTTAAAGAGGGAATTGATCTTTTACTCTGCAGTTGTATTACCAAAGGGTAACCCTGAGTCTGATATCCATTCAGATTTCTTGCAAATTTGCAAGGAAAATGTTTTAATTTTAAAAGGAAAGCGGTCCCAAGCTGGTGAGCGTGGTTCAGGGAACAGCCCCCCCCACACCGTTTCAGATGGCTTGCTGGTTTCTGCTGGAGAGAAAGCTGGGTTTGATGGATCACCAAGAAAATCTGTTATGGCAAATGAATGCTGATGGCAGCTGCACAGATTTAGACCAACTGATTTTTCATGTTGCAATAAGAATTCAGCAAGATCAGAAACTACCAGAGCATCATTAAATTTGGACGGTTGATGGAGCAGCTTTGTGGAACAATTGAACTTCAGAGAGGATTTTTCTGTCCTTCACCGTTAAAGTAATTTGGTGGATTTGTTATCAACCAAGAAAACGAAAAACAACCAGGACAGAGTATCTTGCTAACTCCAGCTACCTAGGGATTACACAGAGCTTGCTGTATTATGCAGTTGTTCCTTTGCATATTTCATTGACTCGGGGGGAAATATTAAAATTTGTGATTTCCATATTGCCAGATTATCGTACACTCTCCGATGATTGTTCTCTGTATATTTTATGATCTGTCAATTTCCACAGTATTTAAAAAGACAATTTGACTGCCTTAATACCAGAAATATCTCCTAGGTTTTTTCTTTTTTTTTTTTTTTTTTCCTTTCCTCAGCATAGGAAAGGCTATTTTTATGACTAGAAACCTATCATTACCATTCATTGAGCACCTTCCCTTGCCATTGCGGATAAACACTGAGCTTAACAGTTTTTAGCCTTGAAAAAAAAAAATAAAATCAAATCTGCTCCCAGGAAGTCTTTGGTAAATATCATGTCACCATGGAGTGCCACATTAATAGAGAGTGTGAAATACAAGTGTGAAGTCTATGATATATCTATACCCTGTGTTTTTATGTGTCATAATATTTAGTTATCCACAACTAAGGAACTCACAAGATTTTGAAGTGCAGTAAGCAGTACTTTGCACATTTTACAGACGGGGAGATGGAAAGATACACAAAATAGATGCAGTGGCTAGCAGGAGGTAAGGCAGCTCCTCATGTACAGCTTTCCGTACTCATCTGCCATCTTCCTATCCCACATACAGCCCAGTGCCTCCAGATTTGATTAAAATGAGAATGAATTAATAAAGCCTGGATGAGGTAAAAGGCTTGATAAGAGGAGATGCAAAGCTTGGCAACAGCTTTGAAACACAAGTGAGTATTTTCATAGAATCATAGAATGGTTTGGGTTGGAAGCGACCTTAAAGATCATCTAGTTCCAACCCCTCTCCCATGTGCAGGGACACCTTCCACTAGACCAGGTTGCTCAAAGCCCCATCCAGCTTATTTTCCAACAATAATTAATGGTAGGAATTAAAAGGAGATTTGTCAGTTCCTTTTTTAAACCTCAGTGTTAATACCTGAGGCAAATGAAGTGCCCTTAGGTTTATTTCACAGAATCACAGAATTTTCAGAGTTGGAAGGGATCTCTAGAGATCGTCTAGCCCAACTCCCCTGATAAAGCAGGATTGCCTGGAGCACATTACTCAGGACTGCATCCAGGCGGGTTTTGAAAATCTCCAGAGAAGGGGACTCCACAACCTCCCTGGGCAGCCTGTGCCAGTGCTCTGTCACCCTAACTGTAAAGAAGTTTTTTCGTGTGTTGGAACGGAACTTCCTATGTTCCAACTTGCACCCATTGCCCCTCGTCCTGTCGTCCTGTATTTACACAAGGATCTGCTATTGTGGGGACAGAACAACAGCAATGAGTGTCCTAAAGCACCTGTTATGGTTGGTTTTGCCTGTTGGCCATCACCCTCCAGTTCTCTACAAACCTGAGATTCATCTGAGCAAATATCTTCAGTGTGGGGTGTGCTCTTGAAGGGCAACAAAACCCATCACTTTCATTATCTACTGTGCAAGGTGCAGAGGCTTTCTGATCCCCAGGTAACCTGACAAAGCCATTCTCCTGAGAGCAGGGGCTTTCTAGGAGGGCTGTAGCAGAATTGGGTCTTGAGCCGCATTCCTTGAATTGTGCTCTAGTGCTGCTGCTAAAGAAAACCATGAAGTAAACACTCCTGGAGGACAAGTGTCCCTCTCAGGAGATAAGCAGTGTGGATAGGAGATAAAATAACAGCAAAATACTCATCACATTTTGGAAGCCATTAAACTCTTCACTGCGATGTGTCCCTCTGGCATGGTTGAAACCATGTGGGAGGGCTAGAGGCTCTGAGCATCCTTCTAAACAAATGTCAATGGAAAAGTTACTCCTTTTCTGCTAGAGAGGAAAAAAAAATGTTGAGCCAGAGAGCAATATACCCATTCAAGCTCTTTTAAGTTTTCATTAGTTCCTAATGAAAGCTTTGCAGATGGAGGAGGCAGCAATTAACAATTAACAGCAATTAACAATTATTCCTTCTGCTTGCTTCCTGCTGGAAAAGGGAGACAATTAAAGTTTCTCATCCTGTCCCTGCTCTCCTCCCTCCCTACCTTGGGAATTATGTTATCAGGGAATCATTTTATTTAGCAAATTACCTGCTTTCGCTTGTAGTTACTGCCTTAGGGCCAGGTTTTCAAGATGCCTGAAGATACAGCTGAGTACTTCCTTCTGGAAACTCACAAGGTGCTCTTCTGTGTATATAAATGTGTAAATAGTTGGTCCTGATGTATGAGATAAGAAAGAATAAAGAAACCAGGGCACAGTAATGGATTAAGGCATGCCATAGGGAAAAGAAGACAGTGAGTGTCAAAGAAAGAGGGAAGGAATGGATTTAATTTGGGAACAGTACCTCAAAAAAAAGTTTTACTGTCAAGTCTAAGTCCATCCAGCCTTTTACAGTGGGAGCTCCCAGGTGTGTGTCTGGCATGTGGCTCTGTTCTTCAAGCTGTCTATGAGTGTTAGAGCAATGTGCTACTCTGGGAGATGAACCCCACCTTGCAGCAAGGCTTCTGAGGTTGGTGGAGCACTCGCCTGAAACAGCTCTTGCCTCTGCAGCTCCTCCTGGAGATCTAGGACACATCTGCCTGTGAATCTTGATCATATGGACATGAGCTAAGAAAACAAATTGTAGAGTTTAACATAAGGAGTCTAAGGAACCAAATAGATAAAAAAGAGCAGCAGATCCCAGATGGGACAATAAAGTAAACCTGTCTCTGCTAGGCATAAATTTGTGATACAGACAGAGACATTAACAGCTGTCCAAGAATGAATTGAATGCAGAAGAGAGAGTTACATGCTTAGGATATAAGGAGAAGAATTAAAATAATGTAGCATGATTGGCAGAGAATCAACTTGGACTGAAGTCCTTTCGGACTGGATAGTAGGACAGGTTCTCTAGAGATGGTGGTGAGACTGTGATGAATTGCCATCTGGGCTTGCATGTGGGCAGAAGCTCTTGTTAAAGGAAAAAATATCCCTGAGTATGGCATTAACATGGGAGACTTCAACATCCTATGTGCAGGCTGGGAGACAAAATGCTACTTTTAAGAGTTGGCCCCAAGTATCTTTGATGTGATGGTCACCTGGGCAGAAAGTGGTGAGGCTCTCTGTGAAGAAAGAGCAAATTTTAGAAGAGCTCGTAGTAAAAACAAGTCTGCATTAAGCTGATTTCTGTTAAGCAGAGGGGTACATCAGAACTTGTCTGCAATGGAGATTCTTGATTTCAAAGGGACCAGGGTTTTCTTTATGTCATTTATGTGAAAACTACTTGGAATGGAAGTGGGGAACAATATTAAGACTCCAAAGTCAACTATATCAATTTTTATCCCCCAAGCAACTTTATGGTGAGATTTCTCTGATGTCAAGTTTCCAAAATTTAGATACATTGACTAAGTTAGTTGTCATCTGGAGACATCTGTCTCCCTTTGCTACAGAAGACATTTCATCCTGTCTTAGGTAACAGTTTTAAATAGATGAGATAAACTGCCCTCTGGAGGTGCTTGTCTCCTTCCTTGGCTACAGAAGGAATTTAGATGTGGTGCATATGCCTGAAAAGATAAAAATAAGTGATGTTGATAGACCGCGGTGGGAGGAAATGAGAAACCTACGGGGGGAGGGGTTTGGGTGATGGTGAGGAAGTAAAGCATTAATTAGCAATGAAAAAAACATCTTGAGGTTATGAAAATTTAGAACTGAGTAAGAATGGCTATATTTCAAGTGCTAACTTTGGAACTACTTGTAAAGTACATATTCACCAGAAATAGCAGCCACTAACAAAAAAGCTTTTTAACACAATTGGTAATATCAGATATACCTTTAGCCATTTCCTACCACCCTGCAGAAAACACCTCAAAAATTCTTCCAAAACTTCAGAGTTGAAAACTATTTGGGTGCTCAAATTGAACTATGTGTTTCTGTGACTAGATTGTTACAGAGCCATGCTGAGGAGTTTTTTGGGGGGAGAGGGAGAGGGAAATGACATTTAAAAATTATAAAGAATATTTTAATGGAGCAAAAATACAGTATTTAAAGCTTTCATCCAACTTAAAAGTGTGGATAACTGGTGGCAAAGCCAAAGTGAGGTCAGTAGAGAAAGACTGGTTAGCTTTTATGGAGGAAATACAGGCTTGTCAGCAAAATTAGAGAGATTAGAGAGATTAGAGAGATTAGAGAGATCTAAACCAACCTGATCAACCACAGAGTTACTCGTTTAGGTCTCAGAAACATCTTTGCTTGGCTCTGCATGCAAATTCATTAGCTCAACTTCTCAGTGCATCACCTCCATGTGGTCTCCTTGCACCCCTACTGCATGTCTTTGACGTATTGCTTTCAAACATGCAGTGAAATCATATATCTCGGATAGAGATCTTCTGGGTTTGGTCTTGTGGTGCTTAGCTTGGGTTATGGATGCTTGAGTGCAAGGTGAGCTGTGTGAGACACAGCAGTTGGCTTGTGCTGTATGAGGCATGAGGAAGTGTCTACCCTTGTCTCTAGGACAATGACAACTCCTGTACCTAAATTCAGTGTAAATCCCTGTGCAACTGAAAAATATGATCCTTTCCTTCTTTCCCTCCCAAGTGCTTGTTCCCACCCATCCCAAAATACTGATGGAAGAGCTCTTACATCCAGGCAGATAGACAGATTGGGAAAATGAGCCAGCTGAGAGATAAGATGGCTTTTTAATGTGGGTTAGTCTTTAGCCAGATGAATTTCCCAACTGCCAAAATACTGATGCCAGCACAAGTGAGGAAGCAGAATGACACAGGGAGAGGACCGGACCACTCACTGAAGCAGAAAGAGTGCTAACACTAAGGTGACAGTGTAACCTTGGCTTGTGGGTTGAGTGTATTTAAATGCTCCATGTCTACTATGGACTACGAGCCTATACGTAGGCAGTTATGACAAGCAGATAAAGCACAAAAGTTCGTATTAACTCTTTCTCTCCTGTGACTTCTTCACACCTCTGTGCTTAGAAACTACTACCCTGTTTACATCCAGAACAAACTGCGTGACTCAGGAAGAGATATTGTTGAATAGTACTGCGTGTCTCACTAATACTGATCTGCAAATGTAAGAAATATTCTGTAATTAATCTTTTAGAAGCAGGCAATTAATACTCCAAAGGCTATAATTTATATATCTTCTGTCAACTTTATCATCCAGATCAGAGGATAAAAGATAGGGGCTGCAAGGATCTGAGGAGGAAACAGCCCACAAATCTTCACTGCAAGCTCAGCAGTGGGAAAGCTAACATTAAACTGCTCATCAATCTTAGCCGAGCTGCCTGGACCAGCGTGGTTATCACCCCATGCATTCCTCCAGAGACACAAACAACAAAGGAGATGTAGACCTTGGTTGTCCTACTAAGGCTAAAGGAAGCCTTCATGTGGGTGTCTGCAAGCATGTCAGTGTCTATCATTGCATCTGGTACAGTCAGTGGAGACGTACAGATACCCAGGTGTGACTTGAACGAGATGCCTCTACATAAGTGTCTAACACTGTCTGAGAGACCCTAAAATGCCACATCTAGCTGCTGCTCTGAGAGCAGCAAATCCTTGGATTTGTCATCCCATTCATGTCTTGGACTCCCTGGGGTGATCACTAGCTCCAGCCGTGGCTGGAGTCAGGTGAGACGCTCTCCTCCCAGGCACCTGAAAATTAAATACCACTTATCCTAACACTGCCCTGCTGTGTCCTTAGCAGCTGCAGGTTGCCTGGTTAGACCAGACTTCCCTGTTCTCAGCTCATATAAAACAAGCCCAATCTGACTCTTCTCTGGAGTCAAAAAGGATGATATTTCTCAAGAAAATGCACAATACTGGATTCTCAAGCCCTTTTCTCCACACTCCCATCAGCCAGACTTTTCTTTGCCTGCTCTTTTCTCCTCCTACTCACATCTTAAAACCAGGGTGGTCATCACTTGGTGCAATAACTAAGGGAGGTAGCACCAAGCTCCAGGCCGAGATGTCCACTTTGCAAACTAAGATTTCCATCAGTATTGAGTCTTCAGTGTAAGATAATGTCTAGGAAATATTTTTTTACCATTTCTTTCCAGCTCTGTATTCTCTGAAATGTCACTAAATTTCATCATTATTTCAAAATTTAAAGTCCCTTTCTTTCCACTTCTAAAAAGTCAGCAAAGTATCCATTGGATTATCTAAACCAAGCCTGTCTTCACATGCCTGTCAATAATACTAATATATGAAAAAATACAGCAAATGCTTTCTTGTCTCATGTCTCTAATGCTCTATCAGTAAAAATTAAAGATAGATTTATCTGGAGTAAGTTACAATTTAGAATGTCTTTTCCTATTCTACATTAAGGCACTCATCTTCAAAGCAATCTGCACAAATCCCATTAACAACAATAGCAGAATTTGTGTGAGTAACTCCCCAAACACCACTTTGAACATTAAGCCCTTTACTTAATTCAATATCAGATAAAAAACGATCTAAGGCAATGCAAAGATTTGATATTCTGGTTTGTGTTTCACAATGGACTGGAGACTTCCACACACAGAGACATAGGCACACACAGAGACGCTGCAGCTTAACAACTGTAAATGGAAACAAAAAGCTGCTTCTTATTAAAGGAATTAAAAAGAATTTTTAAAAAAGGGAAAGAAAAAAACCCTAAAAAGCAACTTCAAAATGCCTGTGCAATAGCAGCTCTGCTCCCAGAAGAGAAATAAAATTTTGAAACACATTTCTGAACATGTTGTATTGGGTTTCACGGAAAAAAACAATATCCCCTAACATTGGGTGCATCATTCAGCAGTCTGCAGTTAAATTTCCAGCCTCTTCTCCACTTTCTATCTCTTCTTCTTCCCATTCCACTGCCCATCCTGTTGTCCATCCCATCAGGCACCAGGCATTCTGGATGGCCCCAGCTCCTTTTAAACTCAAAGGAAAGACTCTCTTCACTAGAAATGGACCAGACCCCTCCATCACATGCATCCGGTCATCACTGCAACTGTACCTCTTGGTGGGGACACTTTTTGAGATCCGTGGACACAATCTTTTCCTCCACCCACCTCATTGCCAACAAATATTTGGGCCTGGACCAGTTCCATTCTGTCTTGCCCTCCCACAGCCACAGTGTCCTCTTCTGGAAATTTAGATTTCACCCAGAAGTGCAATGACCAATGTACCATCCCAATTGCCTTCTTAGGGACACAGTGTCCCAAGTCACCTGAAGGAAAGGGAACATTTAAAATCGTTTTTTGAGGTGCACTGGAGACCCTAAAGCAGGAGGAAAGGGGAAAAGCATTCCCAATTTTGCACTGCTATGCTGTGTGAAGAGCAAGAACATCCTGGTCTGTCTTATTAGTTAATGTGCTGAGAAAGGACAGCAGGAGTTTCCCACTGGAAAGAGGTGTATGAATTTATTCCAGGTTCTTCCAGGTGGAAGATATTACTTTATATATTGCTTGTAATAGCATGGGCTAGAAGTTAAGTCAAGCTCCAAGGCACCAGCAGTTGTAGACACTGGACAAGCACAGAACAAAATGAGGGATTTTCTCCCAAAGAGATGACACTTCAGGGCTTTAATTCAGCCTAACGTAGGTCCTTTGAGGCATATATACTAGAGGCAGAACCGTCCTCAGATGGTGAGGAGGTTCCCAGCTCTTCTCTCCTTTTGTGCTTGTCTCTTACTATCATCATGACAAATGAAGAAGTAGATGCACTCAGAAGCAGATGAAGAAGACAGATGCACTTAGAAGCAGGGCATTGAGTGACTGTAGTTGGGGACCTGCTGGGGACCCTCCTTGGTCAGGTAAATTCCTTCTGTGGAAGCTGTAAAGTAGCAAGCTGCACTGATAAAATGCAATTCAGGTCAACTGTACATCCAGGAGCTCAGCAGAGCTTCCAGATTTCTTGTGCAAACTCAAGCTTAAAGATATACAGTTTGGATGTTCAAGGGTCCTTCCAACTGCCAACAAAAGTGGACTTCAGACTAATGATTGCATTTTGATGTGATGATCTCCCCCAGCACATTCTTCCCTAGACACATGCATGATCTCACCTTAAACTAGTGGGAAAAAGGTCCCTGACTGCTGCAAGGTCTTCAGGTCTCAGTGACAAGTCCACGAAAGTGATAATAACACTTTCCTGCCCTGAAAAGGTCCTCACCTTTTGCTATGTCTCATCATGACACACTACAAATTGCCTTGGCAGGGAATACCTCTCGAGTGCTCTGCATGAGTGTGAGGGAGATCTACAGAGACAAATTCTTCCTTCTATATTTGCAGCTGATACACACTGAAAGATAGCGTTGGCTCTCCAACATGTGGGCATTGTTCTCATCTGAAATAGCAGCAGAAAACCCCAGACTAAGCACACACCATCAGTAATTGCTCCAAGTCTAACTTAGTTATGTCAATTAGCTGAAAAATTCCATAGAAATGTGTGGATGCTGTGTGGGTAATGTCAGCAAGAAGACCAGAGTCCTCTGTTGTCTACGATAGTCCCAGAGAGATAATGCTGTTAGGTATAGAGCTTTTGCATGTGACTAAGGCTGATTTGGGGAATTTAGTTCAAACGGTACCTACACGTTCAAATATTAGAAAGCTTCACTTTCTCATAGAAGTAAAGTTAGGAGATTTCTATCTGTTCTTAAGTTTTGTGGTGAGCGGAGTCAAGGTCCCTGGTGTTGGGTTTGGACCCACTTGCTTTCCTTCCATTCTTCTACTTCTCTCTCTTTTGCTCTGTGCAGACTCCGCATATGCATGAAAAGCTTACATTATGGAGATATTTTTTTACATGTGTTAACAAAAAGGGGGTCTTAAAACCTCTGTTTGGGGCAGAGAATAAAAGATTGCAGTTAATCCCAGGCTGAGTCAGGAAAGTGGTTGATGTCATCTTCTCCCAGGAAAAAACAGCAGGTTCCAGAAAGCCATCACCTTAGAAAGCCCACCTAGAACAGGATTATCAAGAGCTAACAGCTCTTTCAGGAGGTAAGGCTCTTTCTAGCTCTTTATTTAGCTAGTGGGAGTTGTCAACTAAAGAAAACTGTACTATCATGCCTGGAAGGAATGCACGCTCAAGCATTTCCATCCCATGTCCATCATAGGTACTGCATTCCCTAAAACGGCATGGGAGAGTGTCCAACTGATTGAGAAGCATTTGAGCTTGAATGCCAATGAAGCCCATCTACTCCTCTTCATGGCTAACAGCTCTTGCTCAACTCACCTTTAGGCCTGGCTAGGCAAACCCTACTGTTTAGCCCGTGCAGCTTGGGACCTGACCTTCTGCTTCAACCAGCTTGGCTGTGAGTTGCCTCTGCACAAGCTGGGAGCTCCACGTTACAAAGCTTTATTTTCAGATGTGACTTATCCAGAGACACAAGCACAATGATGGCAGCACTAGGTACTGCAGGGAAGTTGACTGTGGTGCCATCATCTGCTGCAACCTCTGGATCACAGGCTCTACCTCCCCAACTGAGGACTCACGATGGAAATTATTATCACAGTTTCTCACTTGAAATCTAATACATCTTAACTGTGAATTTTCTGCTTTTACTTTTATTAATTGCCACATTAATCACTAGTCTTATTGAGCTTTTCAAAACGAAATGGCTACTCTATGGCAACATCAGCTCTGTGGTTTTGCCTGGGAATATTACAGTTCATCATCCAAATGCCATCACTTTTTTTTTTTTTTTTTTTTTTAATACGCTGTACAAGTGCTGGGGAATCGCTGGTTGCTGGAGGTCTTATTTTGACACCCATCCGAAGGTCAGGTTAAACAAATGCCAAATAGGACTAAGATTTGTCTAATTGGTCCTGCCTTGCAGAGGTGAAACAATCAAGCTGACACCTGAAGGTGTCCTGCAGGACTATTTTTCTCTGGTTTTAAGATTTTATGACATATTAGAGAAGACAGCATAATTACAACTTCGGGTGAGACGCAGTGATAAAATCAACTTGCGATAATTGAGTACAGACACTATAGGAAGAGGTGTATCATTCTTAAGTAAATATTGTAGCAGTAGAGGAACTTCAAGAATCATTAAATTTCACTAAAAGGCATGAATATTGAAATTTAAAAAGCAATAGCAATGCTAAAAAAAGTGGCAGTAACAGCAACAACATGGTTATTAAAAACAATTACTTGTCTCAAAAGTCTGTCAAAACCTCCTAGGAATGAAATATAGCTAGCTACTTTTTTTGTTCATTCTGTAGGCAGAAAAGAAAGATGGTGTTTCCTCACAGACCTGAAAATCCAACTTTATTTTTGTAGATTTTTTTTTATGGTGTAGTTGATTACATATTGGTGTTCACATTGTTGCTTACATGAGTGCTTGATTGTGTCCACAAATCAGGTGAAGTATCTAGAAATCTTTCCCAAATTAATTGTACATAAAAAACTGCAACACTAAAAATGGGGGCATCTTCAAAATCTTGGCCTGTGATGTCAGAAAAAAGGCTGGTAGATCTTTTTGCCCTAAGGAAATTATATACGGCAACTATATTTCATGTGTTGGTCATTAATTTCAAGGAGCTCAGTTGGAATATCGTGCCAGCATTTTACTAAAACCACTTTGCATTACATTCTTCAAAAATGAGCTCTTTGCAAAGCTCTGAGCATGTCTTCCCTGAGCTGGGGCAGAAATTTAAAAACCAGTGTCTGACCTTTGCATTACTTTTAAATGACTATGTAATAAGCTGCAGGGAGATACATGGATTTATTTTCACCTCTGGATTCTGAAGAATATCATAAAACATTCAAGCTTTTGCTCTTTTAGTTTTATGTCGCCATCAGACTTAGCTCAGAATTATTTCCCAGTATAAATCCTTCCCATTCTCTACATCACCTTTCAGTGAGGACTTCTGTGGTCTAGCAAGCCATACATCAACACACATCACTATCTGTTGGCCTGATGCTTTATTTTTAAGGCTGTTTGGAGAGGTCACTTCTCTTGACTATCTGTACTTTGGTCCTTCCCAAAGCTTGGGCTGTGGTTACAGTGTCAGAGTGAGCAACACAGAAGGATTTCCATCCCAAGACTCCATTGACATTGTAAAAAAAAAATATCCTTCCAGGGGTTTGATACTTTTGTAAATCATCTTAAACCCACTTGTTTGCCCAAGGTTGTATTTTTGCCTGCTAAAGAATAACCAGTCTTGATGAATTAAGAGAAATGGTGGACCATGGAGGGAGCAATTTTGTTTCTCTCCTTTTGTGGTATCCACAAGAAACATCTGAATGTGATTGACTGAACAAAACCAAAATGAGGATCTTCAAAGTTCTTGTTAGCTAATTCTGTAACTCTCTGCTCACTTTCTCCCATGCACACAGCAATGGATGCAATACTGCTGTCTCAGGGTGTGTGCTACCTCACCTCACTTGAGAGGTGATTCTGCCCGTCTACTCCGCTCTCATGAGACCCCACCTGGGGTACTGCATCCAGATCTGGAACCCCCAGCATAGGAAAGATATGGATCTATTGGAGCGAGTCCAGAGGAGGGCCACAAAGATGATCCAAGGGCTGGAGCACCTCTCCTATGAGGAGAGGCTGAGAGACTTGGGGTTGTTCAGCCTGGAGAAGAGAAGGCCCCAGGGAGAACTTATTGCAACCTTCCAGTACCTAAAGGGTCTACAGGAGGGCTGGGAAGGACTTTTTTACAAGGGCATGTAGTGATAGGATGAGGGGGAATGGCTTCAAACTGGAAGAGGAGAGATTTAGATTAGATATTAGGAAGAAATTTTTCACTCTGAGCGTGGTGAGGCACTGGAACAGGTTGCCCAGAGAAGTTGTTGAGGCCCCATCCCTGGAGGTGTTCAAGGCCAGGCTGGATGATGAGGCTTTGAGCAACCTGGTCTAGTGAGAGGTGTCCCTGCCTATAGCATAGGGGTTTGAACTAGATGATCTTTAAGGTCTCTTCCAATCTAAACCAATCTAAACCATTCTATGATTCACTGGGGCAGAGGGAATGGGTGACGAGACCCATGGCAAATGCCTGTTAGTCAAGTTAGCCCAAGAAATAGAGACTTTCTGGGCAGGACTCAGGATGGCATTCAGAGGCCTCCCCCATGTTCAATGGCTGCTGTGCAGCTTGGAAGTTTTGTTTGCTGTGTTTCTGCTCCGTATGCTGTGGCCCCGCTGTAATTCTTCTCCTGCCACCATCAGCTCCTCTCACTACATCATTCCTTGCCTGTCAATCATTGCACTACCTTCCTTCCTGTCTTTCACCTGTGCCCTGTCACTCTCCTAGAAGGTCCTTAGATGTTCTTGTGCCTCTTCACTCACCCACCATCTTTTTTGTTTCATGTTCTGCCACACCGCTCCTGGGAAGAACTTGGAGTCATGTAAACCCAAACCCTACAAACTGAGGCTGCAGCTGACATCTATGGAGGGTTGAGCCAGGGAGGCTGTGTTGTACCTCCCTGGAGGTCTGGGAGCTCAGCGAGGACAGGAGTGTGGTCCAGGCAGCTCAGGTACATTCTTTAGGGCTGGGGTGTGGAGCATGTAGAGCACACAGATGTGGAGACACACCTTTGCTTGGACAGGAGCCTGCACTGCCTGGAAGTCATGCCATTGTGTGCACATGGTGTTCTTGAGGGATGCAACCACAGCTGATGACTATCTATGCCCATCCATGTAGACTGGCTACTGGCTCAGGTTCACCCTCTCTTAGTATTAACCTAAATGAAAGAGGTCGCCTTATCTCAATGTCCTCCAAAGGCACTAAAGAAAGGCAGTTCCCTAGGGTGATCCAACTTGGCCAACCTAAATCTCATTGCTGGTGCTTCCCTCTAGGGACAAAAAGGGAGCCTCCAGAGGTGCATCTGCAAGTGTCCAACAACAAAAGAGACAGATCCTGATTAGCCTGTCCTAGAAGAAGCATGAGCTCATTCAAGATGGACCTAAATTGGTATCTGCAGTGTAGCCAAGCAGATGGCTTTCTCACCTTACCTCCTCAGGGATGAACCAAATACATCAAAACGCAACCCTTACTGCCCAGCCAAACAAAAAATTACCCTGGAGACAGAGAGATGATTTACTGTTACTTTATTAACAACGTGGCTTACAATTGTTTCAAGTAAAAAGGGGTTTTATTTCATTTTGAATAAAAATTAAAATATAACTCTGAATATAGATTTTCACTTATTTACATGAAAACATATATACAGAATAGAATCTTACAACAAACTAACAACATGCCCTTTGCCCTGTGAACTTTAAAAAGTAAAAACACCAGCATTAATTGATTTATAAGTATATATACACATACATATACACATACACATATATATACATATATATACATACATATATATTTGTTAACACACCAAAGGGATTATATACACAAAGTTTGAATCAAATCTTCAGTACAAACTGGAATGCAAAACAGTTCAAAGGTTTCCAACGTGCATCACCATGAATGGGCCATAGCTGCTGGTTGTGGAGCTAATTTCTGTTCTTCCATAAGAGACAGGAGGTTTAAGTGCTTGCCTTGTCCTACCATGGTACACGAGAAGACTCAACTGCCTTCAAAGCCTGCAATTGAGACTTTCACCTCTGTTGGACCATACTGCAGTGAATGTCTGGCTGTACTTGACATCCCTGTCCGGGTACTTGAAAGTGTCATGAGTGTTTTCTAGCAAGCAGGTCCATGAAGGTGAAGGCTGCTGGAATAACTAGACGTGTCAGCGCATCCTGACTGGGTTTGGTGGAATAGGGATTGTAAAACGTAATGCCTACATTTGTAAGCAGATATAATGTCCATAATCTCCAGTGTGACCAGAACAGCAACGAGCAGGTGGGGTGACTTAGGAATGATCATTTTCATCCTGTCACATCGTAACACAGAGCAGAGTGTTTTGTAGACCCACAACCTGAACTCATGGCGATGTCACCTATTTCTATGGGATAGAGCTCAGGTTTTATCCCCTGACATTTCCTATGGAGGTCTGAAAGGTGCAAGAGGAAATTCTTCAACCCCTAAGCCCAGAAGACACAGGGTAGAAGGTAGAAAAAGGGTACAAGGAAGAAAAACTGATTTTCCCCTACTCTCAGGCCAAGGATCCTAGAGCTACCCGAGACAAATCCCTGTATGTCCACCAGGGAAACAAAACATGAACCAGCCAGAATTGTAGCTCTGAGTGCATTGCAAGCTTCTTTCTTTCCTCTCACCTGGCCCCTGATAGGACTCAAAGCATCTTTGCTATAAACAAGACTCAAAGAAGCCTTCAGGAATGATGCTTATAGACCACGGCTGGCACTTAGGGACATGGTTTAGTGGTGGATTTGGCAGTGTTAGGTTTATGGTTGGACTCAATGATCTTAAAGGTGTTTTCCAACCTAAATGATTCTATGATTCCCTGTAATGAGAGGTCCCTCTCCACAAAGATATCTCAAGCCCAGAACTCCAACCTCTCTCCTTCCCTGAAACCCTTTTTTGCCTCTTCTACATCCTTGATAGGTGAGGAATATCTGTGACTAAATAGCCACATGGCATTAGGCTACACAGGCTACGTGACCTACGCAGCAACAGCACCACTGGAAACATCTGTCCCTCCACAGTGAGCGGTGGGGATCATTTGCTCTCCAGGTTGCACGGAGAACTCCTTCAACAAGGTGAGAGAGAGACAAGATCTCCTTGTCTCACTTGACCCAACTGCTTGTCAACAAAACACCTCTGTGCTCATTTATAGTGTGACGATGGATAAAAATTTATTTTGCTGGTATGCTGTGCCATGGGCCAGAGGACGGAGTTTTAAATCATGAGAACATGAGACCTTTTTCAAGGAAAGAATTCACATGAATGACTAAAACAAGAGAAAGGCCATGAGTATTTAAAACTATGACTGACCCATGTTGGTTTTGTACAGTTCACGTGCGTTCTTCTGCAAAAGAATTCCAGGGCATGGCACCAAGCCATTGCAAAAACACTCTTCTTCTGCAGGACAGCTGACATTTAAAGGACGACTGGGCTATAAAACTCTCATCTTTGATGACTGGCTCATATTCTAAATCCAGCCATTAAGATCATTTGTAATTCTTGCCGGAGTATTGTACCACAGAATAAATGAGAATACTAAATGCTTCTGCTCCTTTATTGGGAGTTCATGAGCATGCAAGGACACGAGCCCTCCCTTGTTAAGTCTGGCAGATTTCAGCTGGATTTCTGCCTGCTGAGTGAAGGAGGGGGTTACATTTTATGTTAATTAACTGCACACTTTTTGACTTCTAAGTGAAAGAATTTGGTGAAAACCTGGTCCCACAGCCCACACATCTGTGAGGGCCCTTTCACTAACCTTGGTTCCTTCTGGATCAAATCCTGAGTAACAGATTCCCTTAGTTCTGTGTCAGCTGATGTGACGAAGAGTATTATTGAGAGGAAAATATACATGCACACACATTTTGAAAGAGTTTTTACATAAATATAGTGTATAAAACTTCTCCTAAACTCACATGATTTGGGGGGTGGGGTGGGTTGTTGAGTGTATCCGAGTTAATAATCTACAGACACAAGAAAAAAATAAAATACTAATGCATAAGACATTGCTGATTACCGAAAATATTTCCTGGAACAGGGAATCAACTTTGTAATCCCAAGCAATGGAAAATACAGCATGACATATCTTAGCACCAAAATGGAGCCCTTGAGACTATATTTATCCACATGTAATAAAGCTGGTTTTAATGGTGTTCAGTTGCAGCATGTTCTTCTCTTTTGGCACTTGAATTTGGAAATGGCAGGAACAGTCTGAGTTCATCATTTTCCAGACATGCTGCACCAGAAAAGCAAAAAGTATTTGAAGTGCCCTGATGGTACTGAGCTTCTAAAACATTGAGATGGCACTGCAGCTCTGCCAAATTCAATTTTGTGCCCTTAACAGACCAAGGCAGGCTTTTCAAGTGACCAAATGTTGATTACGGCAGCCCAACAGTGTCTGGTTTGCCTTCAAAGAGCTGAGATGGTGTTTACTCCACACCACACAACTGGGGCCTGCAAAAGGTTGAAGGTTAAAGCCAAGGAATGGTGACTTTCTAGTTTAAGGCAAATTAGCTGTTTACCCGGAGTGAATAGGTTAATAGGTTTTAGGTGTCTAACTTAATGAGAAACTTTGTAAATCCCAGCAGACATTCAAATACCTCTGACAGTGTGGGTCAGGCCATCTCAGCTAGGACATGCATCTACTAGGTGCTTCACCAAGGACAGGGTGTGTAACCATTTGCCCCGATTTCAGTGGTTATTGAGGGCACACAGCATTTTTATGAGGTTTTCCGCACCCTGCAGGACCAAACTATCAAGGGCTATTGCATATGGTTAACAGGGTGGAGCTGGACACCCTGAAATCCTTCTCAGAGCTGAGAGGCCATCGTGCCTCTGAGAGGTAGAAAAAGCCAGGGTTTGGTCATCCTGGCATTGAGAAAAAAGAACAAGAGTGGGGATGGCAGTTATGTTTTTGAGCTGGAAAGGGAAGAAAAGCTCTAAAACCAAAGATGGCATTTTCCCTCAAGGTGGGAGAGGAGCATCCATGACAGCAGGAGGAAGGCCAGGGAATCATGGATATTCCCATAAGTTAATGCTTTAATCCAATTTCAGAGACTGGTGCTTTGGGGCTGCAGACTGGGAATTGGCTGATTCTGTCAAGGTAAGTGCTGAGGGGGTTGGGAAGGGAGCCCATGGATTGCTTCAACCTCACTGAGCGCAAGCTCTAAAGAAGCCAGGGCATATGAAGATGGGCAAGTACCACACACTCTTCAACCTCCTACTTTTGCTCCAGAAATGCCCATCTTTGGTCCTATGCCTGAAGAGAGGCCAATAACAGGTGGCCTTCTTGTGGGAGCAAAGTGGTCTGTGTGAATGTGCCTTAATTCAGCATCCAACAGCCCAAAAGCAACATCAGGGTTACTCCTCAGCCCTTGGTAATGGTCTTGGATAATCATGAGTTCAGCACTTCACAGTGGTGGCCTTTTGCAGCTGGTAACACACTAAACTTCAGGCTGATAACACAATAAACGGTCATTGGTCTATCTGTGAAGTTTCACCAGCTCTGAATTTGACTCAGAACCATGTCTGGACCAAAAAAGAAAATTCCAGTGGCTTATACTTCTACATTGCAAAGTAAAGTGATATTTTACCCTAACAAGATCAGGTTTCCAACATCTCCTTTGAAGTACATTACTCCAAAGCCTTGCTAATGTTCCAGAATTGAAATGAAGTCCAGGCAAGAGTAAGTAGTTCCTTCTGATCTCTGCTTAAGCCGAAAGTGAAAATCCGAGCATACTGTCCAGTTAAACTACATCTATTTTCCACTTGCTTAAGAAATTGTCTAAGAAGTTCCACTCCAGCATTTTTGGAGGGCAAACAGTGCAACAGACAACAGTACCCCAATCCCCTACTTCTTCCCAACCTGCAGACTAAAAGAAATAATAACGCATTTACCACCCAAGGTAATTTTAGGATAAAGATTTCAAGTTATCATCTTCTCCAAAAGGACAGAGAGTGATAAACGAGACAACACTGAAGAACAATAAACTGAAAGACAAACGGTGAGGAGAGAGAAACCTGAGGAAATAAAAGAGCCAGCGCAAGCTAAAATTAACACTCTTATTTTTCGTTTAATAGTTGAGTTTTAGATACGATTTAACTTCCCTGAACAATCAGTAAAGACTCCCATGTGCTGGGTTCAAGGCTTCACCCACCCCCTGCTTAGCCAACATCAGAGCTGGTTGCTCTCATGATCGTGCCTTCATGAGTAGTTAGCTGCCATAGGAATATCTACAGTTACAAGGTTGATGGAGAAAACAGTGACGTTTTTGCGATGTGTCCCAGAAAGTGTTAAATGTCTCTGACAAATTCCAGCGGCCAGAAACTCCAGGAACTTCAGAGTAGCAAAAGATGCTCAGAAGAAGGTGGATGTGGTAAGTAAAGGGTCAGTGCTGGGATGCTGTTTAGCAAAGGGCCATTCTGCTTCCCTTTGAAACGTCCTCATATGCCGGTTCTCCTGACAGCAGTCTTTTGGGAGCTATCTCCTGCTGCCAGATGTTACACCAGCCATAGGAAGGAGTGAGCAGAAGCAAGGAGGAGCCGGGAGAAGCACCCTGCCTGTTCTTCTCAGCTGTCCTCTCATTTTGCTTGGGCACAATCATTTTGTCTTCAGAGATGAAACAAGGAACAATGTTTTTATGGGACCCTCAGAGAGATCCAAAGTTGTTATCAAACCAGTAGCATGGACAGAATCCACTGCTATTGTCAGTAGGAAATCCAGTCTAAAAACCAGTTTTTGAATGTCTGCACCACTACAGCACCCTATTCCTGGATTTCTGAGAAACAAAAGACAACCATTTGATGCAGAGGTAACTACTTTTCCCTTCAGCTGATTAAAACTTGAACAACAAGGTCTTCAGTACAAGACAACAGCTGAGAACAGATCCAGTCCTGCTGATCTCCCACGTAAGAAAATTTCTGATGAAGTTTCAGGAGTTGGTAGCATCTGGTCCAGCCTGCAGCCGTTGCTCCCATCACATTCCTCAGTGGCAAATCAGGAAACCCACTGCAAGAGAGACTTGAAAGTCCCCAGTGATGTATGCCAAACGGAGTCAATATTTCTTGACTAACACGTGTTCAAGGGCAGATTCGGATGTAGTCCAGAACATTTATTTCTGAGGCTTTCCTTCTGTAATCCAAAGAACTTCAGGAGGAAACTGGGATTATCTGACCCAAGTCTGCTGTTACCATATGGGAAGTGCTTGAGGTGGGGTTTATCTGGCCATAAGCGCTGCCTTCAGATTTACAGCTAGAAATGACATTTCTTTTTTCAAGAAGCCTTCACCGAGTGGGCTTTGGTATCACAGCATTGTAACAGAGCTGTGTACAATTTCCAAGCTGGGTTCCCTGAGGCCAGGAAACAGAAGCCTGTTTATGGTTTGAGAACAAAAGCCTGCCGAAGTGAGTGCTTTCCTATGAAATCAGGTTAAAGCTCAGCACAAACCCAAATTCACTTTTTGAGGGAGGGATTCACTTGCACCTTAAAGTCAGAGCAAAATTCAGACTTGCTCCCAGTCTGGTTCTTGCTTTTGGGAGAATCGTACATCACTGTGATGCCACTGACCTCTGCTGAGTGACAGCAAATTCAGCCTCAACATATGGGACTAATGGGGTCATGTATCCCTGCTAAGTAAATGGGAAATACTCCTATAAATACAACTGAGGCAAACCCAAGGTGTCAGACCCATTTCTTCACCCTCCCTCGTGCTCGCTCTGCTTGGCACGAAGCAAGATCCCTGTTTCACTGGCCAGGGTGGCACTGGGACAACCTGGGGCCGAATCCTCAGCTAGTATAAAGCACCATGGCATACGCAGCCTGAAAACATTGATGCTTTTTATTCCCATCTAGCAAACAGATTCATGAAGGTGCAAATGAAACCAGCACTCACTCAACAGTCTCATCGTTTTAAATCTGAATAACCTTTTTTTTTTTTTTCCCCGCCATCCCATGGTGCTCAAAGTCAGGCCTTTCAACTGACTTGGATTTAAGAGGATGGGCTTGACTCTGAAAGCTTTCATGCATGTTCCTTCACGAGAATGTAGTACTGTACAGACCCCACCACGGAGACATTCTGTCTACTGTCCACACGCAGCGTGGCTCAGGACGCATTACTGCGCACTCGGTCTTGTTGCACCCCTGTCAGTTTGCTGTAGCTTTGTCTCAGGCCATACGGAGACCGTGGGTTGAGTCCTCTTTTATAAATCACTCAGGAATAACAAACAGCATATGACTGTTATAAGACTTTTTCCTTTTGTAAGACTGGAGAGGCAGGAGAAAAAAAGCCCATTGATCACTAAGATCAAATTTGCAGTAAACCCCAGGTGATGCTACAAAAGATCACTTACATTTCAATATGAAAGAAGTGTGTCAGAGTTGGCTGAAAGAATTGTTCATGTCCAGAAATTGACTTAAGACAAACCATCATCATCCAGAAATGTCTGACCCTTCTCCTTGGGAACGTGTCTGCCATCGATGGCTTTGTTTTAATGAACGACAATCCATCTGATCCATGCTGGCCTTGCACCACTGCGTAACGGGTTGGTGAGGCTCCTGAGGAGAGATGCCAGCAGTCTTTCACTGTGCTTCACAAGTACAGAAATTGAGTTCAATTTGTTGCTAGTTTTTTATTGTGGGTTTGTGTTTTTTTTTTTCTCTTCCCTACAGATTAATTCCCAGTGCTTCCAATTGACGAAGCAAGAAGGGGGGGGGGGGGGGGGAACCCTTGAACAAGTTGAAATGTTAAAAAAGAGAGGGAACAAGAAGGAGAACAGAAAGAAATGGAGAAGTGCAGTCAGTTGGCGTATTGTGCATAGAAAGCTACTTTTACTCGCTCAATCTGGTGACACAGTTTGATGGCTGGACCCAACTTCAGCTCCATGCATTCTTGCACCGTGGGTAGTGTCAGCAACAGAAGGGCTTGGCCATCGATGTCCTGGTGAAAAAAAAAAAGACAGATAAATGGGTTTGTGGATTCTGGAGGGCAGAAAGCATAACCAGGTCTGAAGAAGCAAGAAGTGAAGTTTGCCCCAAAAATTAAAGGCCTTTTCGTGCTCTGACATCTCTCCCACTTTAACACTGCCCACCTCCTCCCTCTGGGATACCTGATGCTTTTTCAAAAATTGCCTAGTGTGTCTTCATAGGCTCTCACCTTGCTCCCAGTTTGGGAAAAGCCTCCCACCTGCTGAAATGCTGGGTAACCTACAGAAACTCTGCAGTGTCCACAGAGATCTGACTAGTCCCATTTTTATGACTGAGGAACTGAGGCAAGGGGAAGGCTGCAGAGAAGCACACCAGAAGACAGAGGGAGTGGAATGGAGAAAGCAATGCTGCTCTCACTGCCAAGGGGTGCCCTTCCCCCACACCTTTTGGCCCATGATTTGCTCAGAACAGGTTTATGCCTGCCCTGCTGTGTCCCCTGGTCCACTCAGGACTTGTCTTGCTCCACATCAGCTGCTGAACAACCAAGAGAGAGGGGCCTGGACCACCCAGAGCCCTTGCAATCTCTAGTGTTCCAGAATCACAGAATGGTGCAGGCTGGAAGGGACCTCTGGAGGTCACATCCTTCACTCAGGCATATTTATGCACCAAACTCCATGAACTAGCACCCCAGGGGGAAGTCATTTTACTAGGGATTTCTCTTGGCTTTATGATCCTCTTCTTAATTAAGACCTCAAATCCTCTTTATTCTTTAATGGACTGAGAAGCAGATGAGCAGGCTACAAAACTGTTTTTTACCCCTCAAGGAGTATCAGAGTGTAGGGGCAGAAAAAGCACTATAACTCACAGGCAACATAAACTCCCCAGGACGGCCCTGATTAGGTGGCATTAAACACAAGGAGGATTTGGACACCTTAAGCGCTGCTTTGATCAAGACTGTCCATGGCTCGGGTTCTTCCTCCACTGAAGCTTGATGCCATGGCCCATTGCGTCAGAGCTTCCTTGCAAATCACGAGGAAAAGCTCCAGTCATCTGTGTTCGATTCAAGTCCCCATAAAACTCTTTGGCAAAAGAGAGACGGGGCTGGCTTTCAAGCCCTGGCGTTATTCCAGGCTGATTAACAAACGGTTGGAGCGTGCTGCGACACAGCGACTACAGCATCTTGCTATGGAGTGTTTCAGCCTTGCTCTAGACTCGCACTTCAACTTCTCCCAGTTAAAGCAGCTGTACTCAGGTACACAGCTGTTCATGGTGAAGAATCAGAGATAGTTCGACGTGCATCTGGCCATATCACTGACCGCCATCGGCTATGGCCTAATTAACCACAATTGCTTCTTTCTAACTACGATTTCTTAGTGCTGCCCTTTCAGCAGTGGCTGTTACTCATTAGCCAAGGAATGGCTGTTTCTATATAAATTTTACATGTTCACACTGACTCGAGATGAAAAGCATTGGCTGCTGCTCCTGCAAACCTATCTGCTTAATGGGGAGATGCTTGGCATCTCCTAAAATTAGGTCATCCAAAGGCCTGACTGCCAGATCTTCAGAGGGATGAAGATGGGAAGTAGATGTCTACATACTCGGAGCATCTAGGTGTTGGTGACAAAGTTCAGGCATCCAGTTTTGGGTTTAAGCAGCAGTTTTCTGCTTCCCAGGCCGATATTTTAAAACAGGGTGGAACCCACACGGGCAGGAGAGACGGCTTGCTAGGTACCACATAACCACTATCTGTTGGTACACTGAGGTGCCTGTGTGACACCAGGATGGTGCTGTGGACCTTGGCATGAATAAGGAAGGTCTGAACCTCCTGCTTTTCACAAGCACTCTGGCTGGGGTGTTTCTAGTGTCTCTGAGGATCTGGCAAGGCTCTGATTCAAGTTTGAAAGGTTTCCATGCCTTGCCAAAATCTGTGCTACAGCATGGCCTGAGGGAATCTAATGTCTGATCACAATCTCTCTGTCAAAACCTTGGGCCCAGTCAGCAAGGTGGTATGTGCTGCTCTCTTTTTTTTTTTTTTTTTCCCGATGCGCATAAGCACCACAGACACAAAGAGAAGAGTTACATGAAGACCTCTACCTGCTCCTGAAATATTTTGGCTAGGGGTGCACAGTCGGTCAGTTTAATAAACCTCACGACATCCGTCACGGTCCACTCCAACGGATTACTCTCCAGGATGAGCTTCTCTTCTTCTTCTTGCTTAATTTCCTACAAAAAACCCCAAAAGCTCTCATGAAGAAAACTACCTTGTCTGGAGAGCCAGGGCAGGGATGCCCTCCTCAGATGGGGAAGGCTTGGCACTGAAGGTTAATTTAGGAAGAATATTGCTGTTAATTGGGAGTGAAAGCCTATGGGCGTACTCACTTCCTTGACTTGCGTGCACTTCTCCGCCTCGCTGTAGGAGTGGGGCTGTGGTCTCCGGCTCCGTCGGGCTCTCTCTGTAGGAGGAGGTCTGTCCGACTCAGTGCTGCTCCGCAAGGTGACCGCTCGCCGGGGCCTGGCAGAGGGGACCTCAGCAGAAGAGGTATCCGTCTGGTCATCCCGGAGCTCTGAGCTGGTTTCCTCGCTTCCCGTTTCGTCCTCCATCGCGTCCGGCTCGTCATCTTCACTCTCCTGCACAAGGACCATCAGAGAAACAGCATGCGGGCTCGGAGATTAATACAGCAGCAAATCGAAAGGCACTGGGTCAAACTGCATGCCTGTGCCCATGTCGGTCCAGGGTAACATTTATATGAAGCGAATTATCCCATTTTCATTACAGTGCTAAGTAGATTAGCCCTCAATTTAGATTTGTTACAAAATGTAGAAGAAAAAAATACACGACGGACAAATCCTTTTTCTGTTTCTAACAAAAGGTCAACAGCAATAAGTCATCTGGCATGACACGTTCCTCTGCTGGGCTGGCATCTCAAAGCTTGTGGCACTGCAGTTGCGCATGAGAAGGGGAAATGGAAAATACTAAAAGGACGAAATGAAACTCAGGTTGTTTGAGACGAAATAAAATCACAACCAGGCTTGAACTGAAACCTTCACCTTGCTTCAAATTGTCATGGGTGTCACTGGTATGGAAAGGAAAGAAATTTTGGTGCCTTTTAAAACCATCTAGATGTACAAGTGTATACTTGTACTCGATTTCTTAGCTGGCGTTTCTGTAAAACCTAGGACAGACGATTTCACCCAGATTTCCCCGTTTGCAGCCCAACACCTAACTGCTGAAGGTGAAGCACAAATTTCCGTTTAAAGGATATTATATCAGAGTCTTGCTATTTCTGTCACACAGAGCTTGCAAGCACACACCAACGGACGGAAACTGTGTGTTTGGAACTTTATATATACTTAAGCGGCCCAAATGGCTTCAGCAGCTTAGTTCTGATTGCAGTGTGAGTGTGCATCCAAGCCATATGCTCAGTGAAAGAGCAATTTTAGACAAAGTTATATTGGCTGAAAGGTCGAAAAAATTGGCTAATGGTTGATTTAGGCTTAACATGAGTTTATTCCAGTTTAAATTCCTTTGAAGCAGGTATAATCTAAGGAAATGAAGCAGAACTGCACCTAAATGAGGACCAAGTCATGAAGATGCAAGCAATCAACTGAAAGCTGACTGAAATATCCCCCTCCAGCTGAAGTAGAGGGAATTTAAGTAAATCAGTTTTATTTCACGTTACACAAAGAAGCAATCGCCGGCACTCAGCTGAGCAAAGGAAACCACACATGAACTTTGCCATTACTATCATCGGAAAACCACCCGGGAATGGTCCACACAGAACTAAGTCTGCTCCAGGTTGTATCTGGATATGAATCATTGCTGAAGCTGAGATCCCATCACATCACACAGCATACTGGAAAGGCTGAGGCCTCAAATACAATATATTTGGGACACAAACCATCTTCTTGCTTTCTAAAGCTTCTAGAACATCTATTGTTTGTTGTTGTGAGCCGAAAATATTATAAATGGTTAAAGAAAAAATAAAAGCCCTTGAAACCATAATTGCCCGAGAGTTATTTTTATTTATTAAAATATTTAGAGATCTTAGACATGGATCACAAACTTCCCTCACTCTGCTAGATGCACAAAGCATCTAACAGGCTCATCTGCCTGCCCACAGGCTCATAAGGAAGCAAAAGAAAACAACAATGTAATATTAGACAGTACATTAGCCAGTGAGCATTATGAAGATGGAAGCAAAAACTCTGTTAACTCTAGAAAAGACAAGGGTAAAAGTCCCCAAATGTCCCACTAAAACCAGTCTGACCTTAGGAGAACAGAGTAGCAAGGAGGGATTCAAAATGGAAAATGGAAGTGTTGAGGTTTGCTGACAAGTCCCTCAAAAGGAAGATGCAGATGGGGGGGGACAAAAAAGCACCACGGGACTTTTGCTGATTTGTCCCAGTGCAACATGTACCTCTGCAGAGCCTGCAGCATTCAAGTCGACAGCCGACGACCTCCTTTTCTTCTGCACAAAGATGGATTTCCGCCTTTTTCTGCGTCTGGCTGGCTTGACATGTCCACTTTTCATGTTGTTATTTTCCCCAATGGGTGGCTTAATGATTTTTTTTCTCTTTCCATAATAATAAGCTGGAGAAATGAAGCAAAATACCCATTAAAACCTTTAATCACCAAGAGAAGGAAACTTTGGCTTGTTTCTTGCTACTGATTCACTACTGCACTCTAGGTGCATTTTTACGAGAAACTTTAAAATACATTGAATTTGAAAAAATGTCCAGTATAAATATAAGATGTCATCTTGGACCAGCGCAGAGTGTTACAGCTCTTATGTATACACATTTATTGGTGATGAGTGAGGAGTTCAAAATTTAACCCTACAATATGTACTTAGGAAAAGCTTCCACTAAGCCGAGCAGTTATTTGGAGGGAGAGAGGTTAGCATGTTTCCGATTTGATCCAATGCCCTTCTGCACGAGTCAGTCTTAGATACACTTTCTGTTGCCAGTGTTTTCAGCAGAGAGGAGAGGGACAGCTATCCTGAATTATGGATGTTTGTTCAATGCACGAAGGAACATTTTTTTATTATCTTTGACTATTTCATGTCCCAAGCTGAAATTAAGGATGTGAGAGTCCTCTCTCCTTATGTTAGGGGCTTGTGTTAGATTCCTTTTGACATGCTTGACAGCATCCTCTGGGACTGACATACTCTGCCCTTCACCAGGTAGGGTATCCTGGGACAACTAAAATGGCACTTGGCACTCATGTCAAAGCTCATAACTGAACTAAGCCTTTCATCAAATCAATGAACTTCTGAGGAACAATTCATCTAGTCATACATAACCATCAATTCTGAGATGAGACAATCTCAGCTGAAGCTCCCCTAGCTGTACTCCTCCAGCTCTCCATTTGCTACCAGTGCAAGACAGGAGTCTAGCTGGAGTGTAGATGTCTATAGAAACCCATATTCAGTGATCTGAATATCTCCCCGAGTCCATTTCTCCATCTACTCTGCCACCAATCCAAAACTAATTGTTTTAAATCAATCATATTGGTTTCTTGCAACCTTTGCGGAAGGACAGCACTAACTTCCACTTTCCTGACCTGTTTAAGAGCCTCTATCAGTAACATGGACAAGAAAAACTGTTGAACACATGCCTAACTTCAGCCTTCCTGAATAGACAGGAACATGCTTAAATATTAAACACCCTGAGCAGAGACAGTCAATGATTCCAAACTCCTTCCAGCACATCAGCATCATGATACTGGCCTGTGCTGGTGCACATACCAGGAACTCTTCACTGAGGACACAGCTCATCTGACCTAAGGAAGCCGTCTCAGATGTAGCAGTTTAGATCTCAGCTGGCCACTGCAGGTTCCTTTTATGTGCTCCTTATATTAACTTTACATACGAAGAAAAGTCAAGACTTCCAGAAAGTAATGACTTTCAAACATATATATTAGGGTGGAGTGAGATGGACAGTTTTCTGGAGATGCCTATTTCTCTGTACAGAATACTAAGGGAGCCTATGGTGGCCTGGTCAGGATTAAATAACTGCTCTTAGATGAGATGAATCCTACTCAATATTAATGTATTACACAACTCCTGTTCTCCATCACTAACTCACACATAGTCTCCCACTGTTTTGATTCCCAGCTAGCAACAAGAAGCATTTTGGCCAATACTCACTGTACTTGGTTTTAGTATGAATGGAGCAGTTCTCTGGGCAGACTTCGGCCACCAGAACAGGACTGAACAAGTTGGGGCAGCACTCCAACTTTGCACAGACTCTTCTGCAGAAATCCGCTACCTGATCCGACGTCCGCACAATCTTAACAGTCGCCCTGTATGTCTTCCCTCTGTATCTAGAAAAGAGTACAACACGTCACCAATGAAGCAATGTCCTTCAATGCTACAGAGCAGACACTCCTTTGTTAGGGAGATACCTTCCCTAATGACTTTTGGGAGAGCGTCTCTCTTGGGAAGGCAGGCAGAATAGGTCTACTTGTTTTAGTGGCTCAATTTCAGATGCACTTGAGGAAGGAAAGGCAAGGTGAAATGCTCCTGGAATCAGAGGCATGGACACGATTTTGGGAGGAATGCATGTGCAGACTGGATATATCTGTAGATAAGGCAAGAGATGGGAAAAAATCATGGTAAGCTTGGTGAGGACATTACACAGGACAGCATGCCCGTACTATGAACTGATGCAAAGTTTTGGGGAGAAGGATGTAGTCTCTCCTCGTATATTGATCTGCGATGAGAAGCTTATATGCCTTGCAGAGCTTTCTGGTCACCACCCTGTATATGGGCTGCAGTGGAGAATGTCTCTATAAGCCCCCAGTAAACCTTTGATCTTCTCCATTGCCATCTTTCTTGAGGCAGCTCTTATATCGTGTTCCAGCTCACAAGAAGCGCACAGTTTCATTGTGCCATCTGTGGTTGTATCTGGGTGAAACCTGATTGTCTGGGACAATACAGGGACCAGACGACTTCACCGCTTTGAGACGTGGGCAGTGCAAGACCCAAGAAACTACTCAGGACCATCTTGAGTCGGTTAACAGGGCTGCAAGAACAGGCCCTAAAAACGGTGATTCCTGCAGGGAACGCTTAGAGCAGATGCAGTGAAAGGTTTGTCTTAAATTTCTTATCCATGCGCTACTAAAACATTTATTTCAGTGTTTTATACGAAGTGTTTCTGAGCGATAAATGGCTACGAAAGATACAGTTACATCCCTGCTGTAATACATTGTAGATGTGAACTCTGAAAAACCAATTATCCCCATAATTTATTAAACAGCAGCACCAAGCTATTGTAAACAGTGAGATAAGGTTTTTAAAACATCTCTTGCACGTCCTGAGGAATGCAACACAAGAGACAATCACGCGAGCGCCTGGTGTTAAGGCATTACAAATGTGTTTAGAGGAGAGAAAGTAACACACACAAAAGAAAAAGAGGGAGAGACGGTGAAAGAAAGATTACTGGATGGGAGGCAATGAAAGACAGTCATGAGGAAAAATGAGACAAGGCATTTGCAAGTGTATTAAGACCCACAGCTCCCAAGCAGGGAATCAGCCTCTAATAGTCAGATATGGAAGAGGAAGAGGAGGAGAAGGTGAAACAAAGGAGACGTGGCGATACAGTTAAAATATACAGCTTGCGCTGGGACTCAATTCCCTCTCTCTGAAGGTTTTACCGAGTTGCGCACAGCAAAGAAGGTGAAACAAAGGAGACGTGGCGAGAGAGTTAAAATACACAGGTTGCGCTGGGACTCAATTCCCTCTCTGAAGGTTTTACCGAGTTGCACACAGCAACTGAGAAACTACCTTCTGCTGCTCTCCCTCCCAAAAGCTCTTTCTGGAAACACTGGGGTATGGCAAAAGGGTTTGAAACTGTGGTACATGAAGTGGTATAGAGAGGTATGCAAATGAAACCCTGGTCTGAGAACAGCCCAGTCCAACCACCCTCCTATCTCAAAAGACTTGATCCAAAATATCACCTCATCACAAAACTCTTCCAGAACCCGACTGAGCAAGGCACCATGCTCTGATACCCCATTTGGTGCCCAACCAAGGACCTCGGGTGACGGTGACAATCCTGGATTCATTCGTCCTTATGAATTAATTAATTAATTAATTAGCCAACTCTTCATGCATCCCGACAAATCTGGACAGATGACATAAAATGAAAAAAGTGTTCCTTCCAGATACAGAGCACTGATACCCCACCTTCCCTATGGAATAGCTGCACCGGCAGGCTGGCTAAAGAGGGTTTGGCAATACCTAATATCAAAAGAACAAATTCCACGAGCATTTAAATATATCTACTTATAAATGTTTTCTATTTCTTTTCAGTGTGTTTGAAAAGACTCCTGCCCTTACTACTTCTCCAGGGGCCATTAAGTTTAACGATGGCCTAGATCATTAAGCCAATAAGTCTGGCTCCTGTGACAGGCAGCAGAATGTCATTGTGTTACCTTCACCTGAACCCCAACAACTTTGGCTGGACTAAAGCATCACTCCCAGAAATGCACCTATCTCCCCTCGAGGGTCTCCGCACTGGAAGAATCCTGGCAGCACGAGCACCTGTACCCATACCACATGAGCCTATGCCTCACTTTTATGTCTGGATGTGTCTGGATTTAACTTTCATTTATTTGTCCTTGTTCTGACTTTCACCACTAGGATGAAAAGACTGCATCTGGTTTTGTTTCCCTGCAAAAGCGCTGTAATCAAATTGCCTCTTGATCTTCTTTCTTATAAGCTAAGAAAGCTGCCTGGTGGGTATTATTCAAGGTTGGCTGACTTCTTCTAACTGTGTGCTTCCTATTGTGTTTGGCTGCCCAGAAAGGACCCATTGTACTAAAGTGCCCGGTGAAAGAAAAAGATGAAACCAGGAAAATGAACAACTGACTGATTTCACAGTCTGGTTTGAATGCAGTACACATAGTAATTAACAGAACCGATGGCAAAATGGAGATCAACATGACTGCAGCAATCAGTCTCAATAACCCAAGGTGTTAGTACTGGCCACAGTAATATTTTTTACATTATTTTGGCCTTGGCAGCACCTCTTTCAACTATAAACCAGGTTCTACTAATATTTTCCATATTCCTCACACACTAAAGATTTTTAACACAAACACCACCAAACGTAATCTGAGCTGTTCTAGGAGAGCTGTGTGGAAAGAGCTCCTTTGGATATAATCAGAAAATGCTTTTCCATTAGCATCGCTCAAAAAATTACAAACTACTGATATTCCATTTGACGTTTTCATACTCGGACTTCTATCTTCCCAACCACTTCTAAGCACTAAGTAACCTGCATGCACAGCATGGCAGCACAGCAGACTTGGAAAACACCCGTGTAAAGCATAACATTTTCAGTTTTCTTAGAAATCACTGCTCTTTTAAAAAAGATTTTTCAGCTGAAGCCAAAGAAATCTTTCTTTCCTCTCCCCTGTTCTCTGCCCTCAGATCCCCAAAACTGGAGAAACTCTTATGGCTGAAACTATTTCCACGAAAAATATACTCAGGGTCTTTGCTGATCCATGAGCAACAATATTAAGCTCACAGCACTTTGCTGGCAATAGCATTCTTCTGTTGAAGCTTCCTTCAGTGATAAAATAGATCAGAGGTTCATGAGAACAAAATGTCTTCTATCCGCTCCAGCTAGGGACCATTGTGTGATGACGTGAAAAGCCTCATGCTGAAGCCACTTCAAACAGCAAAAGCATCGAGACTACTCTCATTTTCAAAGGTCTCATCCACAGTTCTGACAATCATCGAGACTATTTTGAACAAGTCAGTGGCTAAAAGCCTAAATTTCCTTTCAGGGGACCGAAAACTCCTATCTGTTCTTTTGCAAGAAATTTCCAATTTGTCTTACTAGCTTAAAGTCTGCCAAACATGAGAAATCCCCAGGAAACACTAGCCACCCGCAGCACACAACCAAGCGACCCACAGCACACAACGGAAGTCTCTCTGCATTGGATCTACCAGAAGCAATTTACCAGTACGGCAGCAGAGATTGTCCAACATCCACTTCATTGTGTTTGAATCAGACCCTGCCTGTACAGGCTATTGTGATTGCCAATGACAGAAAACCCTGAAGTTTTCATCAAAACCCCGATACCCTTGAAGCTACTCAGTGTACCTTGAATACCAAGGATTTTGCAAAGTCTAGGTAAAATCAACAAAAATGTTGCAGTAATCTTCCTCCAAAGCTATTTTGTCATCCAGTGCTATTTCGTACTCCTGAAGACAGGATTCAGAACGGGCCCTGCAATTGTTCTGCCTGTAAGGACATGTTTTGTTAATTCTTCTCCTGGTTATACAAAGAAAGAGTTTAAGTCATACCACTGGTGCTAATGACTTCTATCTCCAATATTTGGCGCAGAAGCCCACCTGATCACACTAATTCACCCTGGCAGTGCCTCAAGAAGTATGTGGCAGAGGTGATGTGAAAGGCGAACCAGATCATTTGAGCTGTAGCTTTGTACTGACCTTTGAGGAGCACTGTTAATAACTGGCTGCCACTTGGACTTCATACCACTGATCACAACCCTTTGTGTTCAGTTGTCCAGCCAACTTTCCACTCATCATGCACAAATCCACTCTACATCTCCACAGCTTGGCTATATGGGCGCTATGGGAGACTGTGCTGAAAGCTTTTTTAAAATGAATAAATAACTTCCACTGCTTTCCCTCAACCACTAAACCAGTTACCTCATCACATCAGGCACAACTCACCCTTTGTAAATCCATGCTGGTTCTCCCCAGTCACCTGTTGGTCCTGCATGTTCTTGGAAATGGTTTCCAGGAGGATTTGCCCAGTAACCTTCCCAGGAACATAAGGCTGAGAGCTTGTAGTTACTTGGATTCTCCTTCTTGCCTTTCTTGAGGAAGGGTGTAATGTTTGCCTACTTCCAGACATCAGGAAACTTCCCTGATCATCATCAACTTTCAAACATGACAGAGAGTGGCCTTGCACTGACATTGGCCAGCTCCCTCAAGCTGAGCTGGCTGCTTCCCATCTGGTTCCATGCACTTGTGGACATCCAGTTTGCTTATAGCATCTCTATCTTCTTTTCCATCTACCGTGGGTAACACTTCACTCCCTCAAACAGTACCAGGGACCTGGGAAGCCTGAGAGCCACCCTTGCTCACAAAGGCTGAGACAAAGATGACTTCTAACACCTCAGCATCATCTACTACAAGTGAAAGGCAGCCTTTTAAAGTACCACAGTGGAAAGACTTTCTTTGAAATGCGACCTCATAAACGAGCCATGGTGCCTGTCACAGGGTGGTTAACATTCCTAGAGTTGAGCTACTGGATTTGGGCAGCTCTCAAAATTTCATTTAATGAAGGAGTCCAGGAATACCCATCTTTCTTATTTTGACTCACTGGGCTTCATAAAAGACCCAGGAGATAACTCGCAGCACACGCTGGTACTGTTTATGTCCAAAGTCCTGCAAAAATGGGTAAACCCAAACAGCCCCTCTTACAGCCCCTCTTACAGCCCTTAGAAATGAAAGCCCTTAAAAAGCATAAAGCTCCTCAAGCATTTTATGTAAAATTGGAGAGCCAAATCTAGATGTAGGCATTGAACTTAAAGCACCTATAAGAGCTGGATGCCCACAGCTTTGGCAAGTCAAAAGATGGGGCCTGACATTTCTAATTCGTGATCACCAATAAATCAGGTTTGACTATTTTCACAGAGAGCCAGCAGCGCTGATGGGAAGCGACTGCCATCACACATCGCAGACACATCTCTTCAGACAATCTAAATTGTTTATCTTCTTTGCAAGGCTACTGTAATTGATTCTGTGCTGGTCACTCATGACAGCAGAGTAAACTAAATGCAGGTTGCCCCAGGACTGAGGAAAGGCATTCCCAGCAGCGCATGATTTGGCATTTGGGCCAGTGGGGAAAACAGCCACCTCCTCACCGTCCTCCTCTCTCCCCTTTGCTCTACCCTACTGCAGCCGCTGCTGCAAACAAACAACAACATTGTCAAGATCCAAGGAGTTGTCAGTTTGCATCAGAAGGAAGGCGGTGACACGACATGTCACATTACAGCACAGACGCTCCAGCTGGCTGTAGAGCTGTCATCATTAGCAGCTCGACACCATTGGGAGCTGGTGTAGCTGGAAGTCGGTGTAGACGGGCGCTTGCTCATTACAGGTCTCTGTTTAAGATTCTGGAGCACAAACGAGTGCCATACCGATGTAACGTGTCATGTGCCATTTGCACATCCCAGAGTATCTGAGCTCATCAGCATGCTTTCTTTTCTGCTTCTGCACAACCAAACGCAATTAAAACCCCGATACACTTCTTGATGAAGCAGCTCAACCAAACTCAGGAAGGAAAAAAAGAAGGAAGTTCCAGGGTAGCCAGACAGTCTTAGGACATGTCTTACCCTCTGTCACCCACTCTTAGAAGTACTCAAACCACCTGCAGGCAAGCAGGTAGGACCAGCCAGCACCACCCTGTGAAGAAAGCTCCAGCCTCAGAAGCCAGATAGCTCCAGCAACAAGGTGCTGCCCAGCCCCAGGAGCTCTGTCTTCTCACAGGACAATGCCACACTGAATAAGAATACATTTCTATGCTTAAAAGTCACTCCGAAACATTCTGTCCCAGCTCTGAGCCTGTAATGACCCATTCTGTGGCTTGATAAAGTTGAAAGATGCTGCTTGACTCGCTGAAGAGCAGAGATTGCTGCTTCCTGGAGTAGCCATCATACAGGAACACGAACGCAGCCTGTGACTGGCTGACCAACATAAAATACAAAAGCTCCTTGCCAGAAAGCATTGTTATACCTTTACCTGGCAGGCTACGTGGATATAAGATATATCCCAGCAGGCTGACAGCCCTGATAAATAGATGGGAGGAGGAAACAGACACCGTAACGAGTGGGCAGAAGCGTCACGAGGGAAGGTAACAGAGATGGAAGTGCTCGTTACAGTATGATTAGCACATCAGGCAACAGTGAGGGAGGATAAGCGGTTGATGTGATGTGGATGAGTGACTATCTCTAGCGGCCCGTGTACTCATAGTTGGTCTTCCTGGTGTAAGCACACTAAGCTGCCCGGGGTCTCAGTAGATGGGGCTGTAGACAGAGCTATTGAGGACAAGACATCCCTGCACCTGAAGGTCAGTGAAATGTTTTCCAGGCAGTCTCCCATTACAAATAAGGGTTGCAACAGCCTTAAGAACTAGATACTGCTGCTTTTGCATAAGGCGGATCCCCACACTCAAATAAGAAATCCCAACAAAGTCCTATTTTGGATACTGCTAATAGCAAAACTGCCTGTAAACTCAAGTCTTTGCAGGATAGGACATTAAGATGGGGCATTACAACTTGATTTCACAACTCCTAAGTACCTGTAGAAGTACATTATCTGACATTTGCTAGTATAAGGTGTAGGGGCCTGGAATCAATGAAAACCAGGTCACGGACGATGACTTGTTTTTAATGAAAATCTGCACGCGCAAGGATGACTTTTAGATTTCTGTCCACAAAAATTCAATTGACAAACACAAAAACATGTCATTCCACGTGGGTGAAAGAAGAAAATTTTCATTGCTGATTGCAATCCTCCTTTAGAAAAGCAGTTTTTGAGTATGCAGAATAAAAGGTTCTCAATTCTCTCCCTCAACCACAGCACACATGAGCTTTCTGCAATATCTGCACTGCCAAAGATCAAATACAACAGCAATCAATAGTGCCATATTTACCAGCCAATCATTTCAAATAACTAAGAGAAATTTGCTTTTATTTGAAAAGGAGTAACAGAGTTCAGTATAAAGGGTGAGATTCACTGCATTTAATTTCAGTACTCAAAAAGTCAAGGTGACCAAGTTAGTCAATGGAGAGAGCTGTCTTCAAAGAACTATTTGCTGACATCCGTCTTGAAGCAGGAAGAACTGCTCTTTGGAGGGACTCTGGAGAGACTTTAGGTGAGACACCCCCTTTCAGAGAGACAACGGCTGTTGAAACACATCCTAAGTGTAGTGCCCATTAAATAAAGAAGACATAAACGGGTAAATTTTCAAGTTGGAAAGAGAAATTAAGTATTTTCTAGATATACAGTTTTCTTAAGTGTTGTTTAGATGAGAATTGAAGCATATATTCTAGGAAGGCCTCAAATCTTGATCTTAATCCCACATCCCCTACTTAAAAATGTATCCCTGCTATTTTGTTTCCACTTATTTTTTTGGTGCCATTCAATCTTGCCAGGTTTTTCTGAATTAGAGTGACAGGCTCTATATTAAAAGCAGTAATACTCCTACATTTAGAAAGCCAGGAATTGAGTTAATTCAATAATAGCCAAGCTTGTAGGAACAGCTTATCATAAAACTCAAGACTTCACTGAATAAACATGGCATTTTTCATCAAAATCTGGATGGCTGCTTGGAGAAAGACAAAAGAAATGAACCGTTCAGGTGAATATTTCATTTCTTAAGTTGCTATAGAACGAGTCAAATAATTCAATGAAGCAAAACGATAATTAGAAAAGCAAAACTCTCACAGTAGAAGAAATCTTTTGTTCTCTCTCTTTTTTCTTTCCCCCAGTCAGTTCCATTTTTGAAGCTTCACAAATAAAAGAGCACACACTGAAGACTTACTTTGCTTTAAGTGTTTCCTCCTGGAAATTCCACTGAGGGTCTTCCACTAGCTGCAGTTCCCGTAAAACACTCCCTGGCTTGTAGGCTGCATTGATCACCATGCTGAGAACCTATTGAGAGACAAAACCGACAACACCGATGGTTTTAGAAGCAGTCCTTGGCCACAGTGAATATGATCCCAGGTGCCGCATAGGCAGGAGTGGCTTACAGGTGCCAACTGAGGTTCAAGGCTGCACAGGGTAAGTGCCAGACGCAATGAGAAGAGCTCCCAGATTGGATCAATGTGCCAAACATATTGTAGATGACACATAAGTCTGACACGGTAACTGCATTCAATGCCGCTAGCTAACCCTGAAGATCACCTGTTAATCAGTATTTTCCTTTGAGACCCCCTCACCCAAAGCAGATTCCATTCCCTGCATCCATACTGCCTGAATTTAATAAAAAATGAAAATACTTCTGATGGTTCAACCAGGTACAAAGTCATGCGTGCTGTTACACACTGAACACTAAAGGCGAAACGCACATACTTGAGGTCAGCAATACGCTTAAGAATCTGAGTGCTGCGTGCCTTGACTGTATTAACAGAATATTAATGAAGTCTACACAAAAAGAGTTTGCAGGAGGTGTGCCTGAAACCCAGTGTGTGTCCACTCTGTACAACAAAACACATGTGCCAGTCCATTTAATCCAAAGCCTTTGAGAATAAAAATGATTCCTACTGTTGGCTCAGGGAATCCAAGCTTTAATCATCTACACTTGGCCTAAGGAGATAAATATAAGAAAAACAAATCTCTTAACAGCACCAGACCATGTGTTTGAACACTCTGCATTGTATGTACATGAATGACCCCACAGTGAGTCTGGATTGGTTTTGAAATAATTTAGCTCTTTACCTAATGCCTGTTCTTAATTCTTTGGGCGACTGCAAATTATTTCAGCATGATGAGCTTTAAGTTCCCCCAGCATCCATGAACATCGTTCATCAGAAATGAAGAACTGACTAGGTCATATTGCCAAAAGCAATTTGTTTATGGTTTGGCGTTTTTTTTCCTGTTTTTTTTTCTTTTTCTTTTTCAATCCAGCAACCCGAGGACTTTCTAGTATTTTGAAAACCTTGTAGGACGAATTATTTTCAGGCAAGGGTTTCACTTAATGCTGCATGGTACCATGTAAAATGGCAGTGATTTGAGTTGCCTGGCTAGCTTATTTACTAGAAGCAAAATCTGATTTATCATTGGGCCTTTGGAAACATTACCTGAGCCACTCTTTAACAAAGTGCAATTAGAGACCTCCAAAGCAACTCCCAGTAATAGCACTAATACCTTACTAAGCTCTGATCATCTGCACATGTCAAAGCACTCTATGAGGAAGGGCAAGAGCACACTCCCTATGTGCACACAAGGGGAAACTACAACACAGATTTATCCACGGCTCTCCAGTTGGTTCCCATCTCATCACACAACCCACTACACTAGTCACTAAGCTGTACTGATTCCCAAGAGAACAAAACAAAGCTTCTGAGTGAGCCCAGCCAGTTGCTCGTCCACATCTTTTCTTGCCTGCTTCTCACCATACAGACTGACGGGGCACTGGTTTCTGGGACAGAGACCCAATGTAGGGAAGCCAAAGGTGGGTTTTCAAAAAACATCAAGTGCCTGGGTAGCTCCCATGCTCATTCACAACCCATCAGATGTGTTCCCCTCTTGAGCAGCACATCCAGAGAGATATTTAATGCCTATGCAGGAGCTTGGTGGGAAAGTTCTCCTTCAGCACACTTCTACACCCACCCTGCTTGCTGGTGGGAAAGCTGGGAGCAGAAAGTAAGTGCCTCTGGCTGAATAACTCCCACAAACAGTGCTGTCTTACTCCTTTAACAGGGTGATGGTGTTCGTATGAGTTGTCAGAACAGTTAGGAAACAAGCAAGAACAGAAAACCCAACCCTGCAAATAACAGCTTGGCCACGCTTGGGCCACCAGACACCTTATCAACTCCGGCTCTGCAAAGACACCCACAATACCAGGACTTTTCTCAAAGCTGGCTCATCATCAGCAGGACTCCGTAAACTTCTAAACTCAGTTTTTAAAAAAAAGAGTGTTTTGTAAGAACAATCCTTTCCCTTTAAGGGAATAATTTATTATTATTATTATTAAAAAAGAAAAAAAAAAAGCTTTGGCTTTTACTCTTCTTGTATCTCAAATAAGTGACTGAGTTTGGCATTATACCCTACAGCAGGAGTCCATCACCACGTTAACAGTGTTATCTTCTAACAACATTATTGCTTCAGATTACACACTATTAAACACTAGGGAGAAAAAAGAACACTTTGTTTCTTGTAGAAGAATTAACTGTGATTAAAGCAAAAACAGTGAAGAAAGCTAGACCAGTTTCTAACTTGCCAGCTTCCAACTTTCTCTGGAGATGGAAAATTACTGCACCCATATCAGACTGGTCCAATTTTGCTCCGATTCACTAAATCCCCTTTGGCTGGAGCGTGACTGGTCTGAGATTTTGGTAGTTTATTTTCAGCCCTCTCTATCAGGAATGGTTTGGGTACAGCCAGCGATACCTTGGAGCAGAGGGATCACAGAATCACAGAATGGTCAGGGTTGAAAGGGACCTCTGGAGATCATCCATTCCACCCCCCCTGCCAAAGCAGGGTGGCCTACAGCAGTTGCACAGGACAGTGTCCAGGTGGGTTTTGAATGTCTCCAGAGGGGGAGACTCCACAACCTCTCTGGGCAGCCTGTTCCAGTGCTCTGCCACCCTTAAAGTAAAGAAGTCCTTCCCTCATGTTTAGATGGATTAGACACCACCAGCCCTTGCTGCTATGCATCTATGAGGTTTGATTTTGATACTATTGAACTTTGGATTTTCACAGTCAAGTAGGCTAGAGGCACATCAGTGAGCATGAGCACACAGCACCATCACAAGCCTCTACCCAACCCTACAAGCACCTGACATCTCAGCTATAAAAACTTCCATGTCACAGATTTTCAAATGCCCAAGGGCCCTTTTCTGAGCACGTCTAGATGTGCCTGGTGACACATGGCAGTTCAGCACCTTTCTTCCCATCATAGCTTTTTGGTATTCACACATTTCCCATCTCTTCATCCCTCTTCATTTATGGTCCCAACCCTGGTTGAAGCTTTCTCAGGAGGTGTCAGTTGCAAGGTACAGTTCAAAATACCATTACACTTCTTCTGCTGTTCAAGATTAGCATCCTTGTGAGGAGAAACTAAATTTCCCTCCTCCACCTGAGATGTGAGCCCACATCTCCTACCTAACAGGAGAGTCCCTAACTCCCAGACTAGCCTCAGGCAGGACAACAAAAAGTTATTGTCTTGTCCTTGGAATAATGATGTGCCTGTGGGAAAGAGACAGAAGGCAAAAAAGAGTTTTTTGGGATTCCTTCATTAGATGATCAAGTATCTAAAAGTGCACTTCTGTCACAGTCAAGGTTGTAGCACTTAAGCGTTGACAGTCTGTGACATTTCAAAAATGTCCAGATCCTAAGTCAGAGGAACTACTACAGACGAGCTGAAGTCCACAGAGCAGTCTTGAGGAGGATGTTAGTAAACCCCCTTGAAGAAATGCAGTTTATATCTTTCCATACTATAGAGGTTTCTGCCATTCCAACACCATATCTGATCACTAACTGTAACACTATTCTCCTGGCTCAATCATACACCTAAGGCTCAGTACAAGCAACTTAATGTTCTGACCACCATGACTTAATTATGCAAATTTCTCCTAAGACGTCATGCTGTGCTCCAAAAAAAATCAAGTTGCAGAGTGCAATGGCCTTCCTTCACAAATGCTGGATGACTTCTCCTATTTGCATCAGCAGGACAGTCACATTACCTTTAAGTCCATTTTCTTTTTAAAGAGTGAAAGAGCAAAATGTCTTAGAAACAATAAGAGCAGTAAGCAATGAGGCTAATTAATCTCTACAGCACATTTCTCTAAGATATGGTGGGTCATAGATCATTTTGAGTCTTAAAAAGAAACCTCATTTTGTTTTACAATGTTGCCATGGTAAGTTGTTGGCACAGATGGAAGAACTGTTCAGAATTATTTTTTAGATATTCCAACCCAAGAACTAAATCTAAAGCTGGCAATGTGTTTATTTCAATTTAACTTAAAGTTAGCATTCATTACATATCTTAGTTACTATACAGTCACTATTTCTCAGCCCAGATGCAGTTGTTGGATGGCAATAGTTGATGTCCCCACTGTATTTGGCTTCAAGTGTCACCTCCTTTTCCAAACAAGTATCTCACAAAGAGATAAGCTTTGCAGCTGATGTTAAACAACAAGCGTTGCCAGCTCACTGGCCTCTTGGGGTGAAAGAAACCACCATAAACCACTGGTCTCAGCGGAGACTTGTGCTGGCACCAGGAATAATGAACATCTAGGCTTTAAAAATAAGTATGACACTAGATAGCACAAGAGTTCCTTGTCACTCACCTAAGGATTTGCATGGATGTGAGGATACATGCACGCAAACATACACAGAATTAAAATCAGTATTTTCTATCATACTACCAAATAAGTTGCAATTGCTCTCAAGATTTTGATGGGACATCTTGCTTGAGGAGTGCCATTCTGGAAGGAACCTTAGCAGTTTCCTCCCTGCAGAGCTCACCACTTCTGAATCCAACGCTAGGACAAAGCAACTGGGCAGAAATCAGGGGGATGCAGTAACAACACAGAACTTGGCTGAAATGCCTGTTCTGCTGGAAAAGAGGTGCTGCGCAAAAGCAAACCTATCCATGCTGCTTCTCTCCTGACACCTCAAGTGAGAACAGCCCAGACCACTCAAATGGAAGGAGATGTTCCTACTCCACACAATAAGGGTATCTCCTAACCTTGTTTAATCCAGAGCCAAGCAGTACTGACCCACAGCTATCTTACTATTAGCATGCAGGCTGCTGGCACCAGATTGTTTGAAGCTGGATCCCAGATGATGCTTCACTGCATCAGTGATGGAGGCAAGGAAGGACATGACCCCGGGGGAGAAGATGGCTGAGGAGCACCATGAACTAGAGTTGGGCTGCATTTTTTCATACAGCCCTCGTGGTCAAGTGTGGAGGAAACACAGAATCATAGAATCATCTAGGTTGGAAGGGACCTTTAAGATCATCAAGTCCAACCATCAACCAAACACTGCCAAAACCACCACTAAGCCATGTCCCTAAGCACAACATCTACCTGTCTTTTAAATACCCCCAGGTATGGCAATTCCCCCACTTCCCTGGGCAGCCTGTTCCAATGTTTGATAACCCTTTCAGTGAAGAAATTTCCTAATATCCAATCTAAACCTCCCCTGGCGTAACTTGAGGGCATTTCCTCTTGTCAGAGGATGGAGTGCGACTCACTCAGCACGCAGCCAGGAGCAAGGTCTCCCATCACCTGGTGCTAGTGGAGAGAGGACATCTGCTCTCTTCTTGCTTTAGGTAATCTAGATGGGGGAACGGGGTAGGACTTAGTTGTTCAGCTGTTTTTAGTCTTGGGTTTCCATCAGTGCCAAACACAGCAGCATCTCCATCACGGAGATGCCTGCTGTGAATTGGCTGGCAACCAACACAGACTTTTAACTAGAGCATCTCTAAAGACAGTGAGTTATGGCTGGGGAATGGGGTGATTTAAAAAGCTCTCGCCAGACTGCCACTGACTCCGTTTTTCCTTCGTAGCTGTTGTTTTGAGTTGTCTTTCCCACCCTCCCCTGTGTGTTGCCAAAGTAAAGCCCATGTATAATTTATCTATTCCAGACAAGTTACGCTGATGCATAATTTACAATGGCCTGCAATTTTCCTATATAGTGAGAGAGAGATAATTACAATGCATTTGCATTCTCGGGGCCACATCAGCGGGTGTAGAGCGAGACAAAGGCATCAAGCTCAGCACCGAGACTGGGTTCGGAGGGATGAGGACCCTTGTGAGCCCTGCAGCTGTGCAAAGTCTTGTGGCTGTGGTCTTGGGCTGGAGGAGATATGTCCTGCGCTGTTCTCACCACTCAGTTCTTCAGTCCTTTTGGGTGCTCTGGCAGCTGCTGCAGATCTTCATCTTGATGCAGGGTTGTCGTCTTTGCCACTTCTTGCCTCCTCCATGTGCTGGGTACCCCTATCCTCCTGCCTGCCCTCAGTTCCCTGAGCTGCTGACACCTCTCTCGTCTTGGCAGCAGCCAAGCAATCAGGTGTACCTCCCCTACAGAAACACGCTGAATGTCTTCTCTTCACCCTTTCCAGAATTTGGACCTGGTCACTGTGGCCAGACTGAGCTTGAATTTATCTGCAAAACAGCACTGACCAATGCTGAGCCATTGCCATTGTCCTGCTCCTTGGGTAGTCATTCATGTCTCCAAAAGCAAGACGCCCATGGCTCATTGACACTGTTATTTACTCCTCCAGCAAGTAATTCTGTAAGGAGGCGCAGCAAGGGAGAACAGCCTTTCTGTAGGAAACTCAGGTTTGTTTCCACAGTTGGTAATTGGTTGCATTCTTGAGGAATTTGGAGAAGCAGATGTTAGTCTATGCAGCAAAGCCCTAAGATACGAGGGGAGGACCTGGCAGCAGCTTTGCACTGCTTATCCAAATTCCAGGAGGAAAGGAGGAAGAAACATTAGCATAAGTATTGACTGTGCACACCTCATGTGTCCCCCACACTGCTTTTTCATGGCCTGTTTTTCAAGTAGCAGCAGATTGCTAACGCTCCCTATCAGCAAGTGCTATGGACTTGCTTTCAAACTTGGCAGCTGTCAACTTTTGCTCTGCCACCACTTTATCCTGCTTTCTGCTGAGGGATATTTTTGACTCACTTCTTTGAGACCCACGTGTCCCACCTGCACATGCAGCTGCATTACTGGGCACTCTTCACAGTCCAAGCTTTCAACCACATGAGACAACCAGCAGCGCTGTTGTGTATAGAGCAGTGCACGTAGGTGATGAGGAAGTGAATGGGGACACGGGACTCACTCTACAGTACAGTACAGAGGTGTTTTCAAAAGCGGTGGGTGATTCGGGAGGAATCTCACCTTTCAGGTGCTTCTGTTCAGGGCTGGGATTCATCTCATTTCAGACAACTGCTAACATCCTCAGCTGGGCACTGAGGGTCTTGCAAATACATCAAACAAACGGAGACCTAGAAGTTCCCATGACTTTCCACCAAGGACAGAGGGAGCTCAGATACACCCCTGCATCCACATCAAGTGGGGTTCATATAGGTACAGATCAGAAAGCTGGAAGATCTGGATTTCTAGAAGACCCAGGTCAAACTGAAATGGTGTCCAAGACACCAATGGCAACCCACGTATCCAACAGTACCATCTTGCTGTCCTCTCCCACCTGTACCCATCCTTTTTCTCATCTGTGTATGTACTGTAATATGTGGAAAATATTTAAGCATTGCTTTCAAACAAGCTAGCTTTTCTCTGAGGTGAACAGCAAGTGTTCAACATGCTGGATTTGGCCCAAAGCAAGCACCAATTCAGTCAGGATGAAGGGAAGAGATGCTGGTGCTCTGCCATCCTTGCCGTGTGGGATTAACCTATCCACATTCAGCAAGAGCTGGGCACGCCACAGCTTCCACTCAGCACATCACACACCCCCCTGCTGGGCTTTCTGCCCTGCTCACTTTGGATCCTGATGGTTTGGGCCCCATTGGACCATGGTCACACATACAAAGGAGTCACCCATACTGAATCTGCTGGCCCAATGGCATCATGGATGCTGAGAAACAGGTTGATAGCAACAACCACAGACATTCTCTTTGGGGTAGGCTCTGGTCAGAACATTAACTCACTTGCACAGTAGCCACAGTTAGATGAAACATGCTCCCAACTAACAGAACTCCCCATGTTTCAAAAATCTCACCTCTCCCATCAAAACACGTAGTGCACATACCTACCCTCTCTTCCTTCCCAGCTTGCAGTTTTGGCTTATGGAAACCACTGCAGAGCTCCAGGACAATTTTAGGTGCTCTCTTTTCAAATTCTGGGCCTGGTAAACCATGACCCATGTTTTCCCCTGAAGCCCCCCCAAAAGATAGCTGAGCCGTACCTCTTTGAGGACCAGCACGCACTTGCCAGGCCCGACAGACTGAGGTAGCTCTGCTATTCTGCCTTTGTTTAAATATGGACCTGAGAAGCAGCGGTGGTTGATGTAGAGCTGGGGGCAGCAGTATCTCCCATTGATGGTGCCTGCAAGGAGAAAGTAGCATTGATGTGCATGTAGCACTTTTTGTACAATTAATCAAAGCCCCTTCTTCTTCCTCCTAGATATGGGAAGGAGGGGACAAATAAGTGGTCCCTGGGGTAGGAGGTAGAGAAGCCTCTGCTACTCAAATCCCTCCATCATGAGAAAAGTGCTTTTAATAGCAACGGATTTGGCTGCACACCCTACTGAAAGGAGAATCGGGAAAGGATTTCATTCATAACGTAACCCAAGGCTCTTTCATAACTCGCATCGCAGATGGACATGAGTGACTTGGGTGAAACTTGCCAGAAAGGGAACATATTAGCTGCCTCTCACAAATACGGAATCAGATCAGGGAGAAAATTAAGGTAGAGAGCTCTGCAAGCCCCTGTTCAGCTACTGTCCGACCCAGTAAGCACTATGGTGCCATTCTCCTGACCCAACATGGATCTACAGAGCAGTTTTCTTTGTCTGGGGTAACCTCTGGGCTCCTTTATAGCCCATGGAGAGAAGTGGGTACTTTTAGATGTGGTTCATGTGCTATCCAAGTGGTTATCCACTTTCTAATTATCATATCCAAAAAGAGCCCGTTTCTCCCTATTTGATTGCAACAAGGCCCTGCGATGCTGGCTCAGATACCAATGTGTGTCCTGCAGTCTGCTGAAACAAAGTGAGTCAAATCCTGCCCCTCCTGTGGAGTCTGTGTGATTAACTGGATGAATATTGCTCTCTCAGAGCCTCCTGCCATTGCTAAAGGGGACAAAAATTTGCCGTTAGCAGAAGTAGGAGCCATACCACACAATCTTGATGCCAACACAGGGGCTCATTAAGTCCTGGTGTAAGTAATTTCATTGATGCCAATTAAAAAGTCACATCCATCTCCACCAGGGCTTCATTAGCCTGACCCTAACATCGTTAGCTGAAATGGGCAAGCTGCAGGAGAACTCCAATAACCCCAGCAAGACACAGCGTTCACACATGAGGCCCAGACCCTCACATGCTGTACATCAGAGACTCCTCACATTGTTGGTGGGTCCACACCTCCTCACACCCCCTGAGGATGTGGTCCCACCTCCCCACCCATATGACACTCTCATTCCCTTTTTGGGGTCAGCCCCCTCCATACAGGCAAAGGGTCCTTGAAACAATGATCCCACTGGTGCCGAGCAGCCTTACCTGTTGTGTCTGGCTGAGGAACCGGGCAGAGGTCATGAGGTATTTTCTCAACAGGCACTGTGGATGGTAACCTGTTAAACAGCAATTTGGCATGTTTAATAGCGTCAGATGGGGCAAAGGGGCAGAACCAACCTTCAGGCTGGACCGAGAGATACATCAGGACCTGCGTGGACCAAGGAATGGAGATAACTCAAACGCAACCCAGCTTCCACACAGTTTATCATAGTCCCGGGCCTGAATATTGAAGAAGAAGGAGCCAGATCCACCACTCCTCCAAAAATATACTCTGCTCTGTGACCTTTAGCCGTTCAGGCTGCAAATATTCGTGCTTAGGTTCCTTAAATTCTAGTTTCCAGAAACTGCAAGGACTAGATAGGGAAATGCCTTCCTGGTACATGTCCATCTTCCATAAGCATCCCTTACTGGCCATCAGACTCTGGTTACACAGTCCCAGCTAGTAAAATATTTCCATTGCAAAGACTTTCTTATATGTTCACAAACATTTTAGATGTAAAGGAACCCCCTTGCCGATTCTGCTGCATTTTCTGGGCAGTAGGTACCCAAGTCACTCAGTTGCTGTGCATTATCTCTCTGGAAGACCTGGCGCATCCCTGTAGAAGTATCACCTTAAATAACAAAAACTTACTGCTTTTCTGGTTGCACAACTGCAATTCTTCTCTTCCTTCGCACTGCAAAAATGAAGCAAGGAAGAAAAAAATAGTTTTGTACCCTTCTGTCCTATAAAGTATACTCATAATGCATAAAAAGCTGTATGAATGCACTGACTATAAAATGACTTCTAACACAATGAAATGGTACTTAATTACTATCGCCATCTTTTCTCGGTATTTTTTAAGTAAGTCACTACATCATTAAAACCTACTTTAAATATGTAATAATACATTTAATCTTTCCTCTGGAATGCTAATGTTTTATGGGATCAGTATAAAAAAAAATTAAAATAAAAACACAAATATTTTTCCATACAGAAACACATATGGATAAGATTACATTTTACAAGCATGATTACCTCCAGCATAATTTATCCCTAGCTATAAATTGCGATAAGGCTGCATAATGTTGCCATAGCAGTATTCTCCCAAATTAGGCCCCGGCTGCCTGATTTTTAACTTAAGCATATTTAACTCTTCAAAAGGGTTGACACGTTTTAAAATTTGCCTTTCAGATATTAATGAATGTAAACAACAAGGCCAATTTTTCATTTGGTGGCTTGAGATCTGGGTTGGATAGTTTCTGTGAGGAGCGGGAAAACACCACCAAGTCACTGAGCACTCATGAACTGCCTTCAAATGCAAAAGGAAAGGAAATAAATTGGCTTTACTATGCACTGGAGGCAGGAAAAAACAATATGGGCTTAACTGTGCCGGGAGAGATTTAAATTAAACACCGGGGAAATCTCTGAGCTGGTAAGGACAGTGAAATAACAGGATAGGTAACCTGGGAAGGGGCAGAAACACCACCACAGGAGCAAGCAAACGTTTCTCAATTAAGACAGAGCAGATCCTGTTTTGGACAGGGAGCACCTGGATGGCCTCTTTATGTCCATTCCACCCCATATTTTATGGTTTGTTTTTTTTTCCAATTTGAGGTCCTGTGTCCCTAATTCCCTCAGCTCCCCAACGGAACTTGGCTCAGTGCAACAAAACCTGGTTTCACTCCGACAACCCCACCGCAAACCCACAACCTGCACTGTGCAACCCCAAACCACATAAGAGTCTTTCCCAGTGCAAGCAATCCCATTTTTAGAGGGACGGATCACACAGACAAGTACAAATTGCATAATACCAGTGCTGCTGAATGTGATCACTAATTAGATTTATTACTATTTATTACAGTACACTTACAGCCCGGTTACCAGTCTAATAGTTAGGTTGGTAGTTTCAAAAATTGTATTATAGACATAAGACAAACTCCCTGATAAATCCGTTAATGTAATATCTATGCTGCTTGAGGTTTCCATGTACTTACAAACAGCTTTGTGTGGTGGAGTTAGATTATAAGCATTCGCTTCACACCAGCCAACGGGAAAAATGTCCATAGACTCTACATCAACTATGTACTCTGGAGAGGGCATCTGTAAACCTATAAACACAAATTTATAATGTAATTTAGACAGGGGAATACCAAGCTCGGAGCCATTCGAGCATTCATCATGAACCAAGGGAAGTAAATGATGGAACACGTAAAAATAAATCTGCTTCCCTGCATCAAAATCAGGCATCGTTTCATCTTCAGTTTTGCACAGACAGCAATGATAAGGCTATTGCATTTACAGTGCAATGTGATTCCAGAGAAAATCCCCATTGCGAGCACACTAAGGGCGCACACTGAAGCAGCCAAAAGCCAGTGAGGTTAAACGAGCGTGACCTTCCCCAACAAGACGGCCTGATTGCCCCATTGTTTTTTTGTAGAGTTGCACAAGCCAAGTTAGCCAAAGGCCAGTTGGGTTCTTGCTCTTACTGGTCAGAGAGTGCACATGGGCTGTAGCAGGATGATAACTAATGGGAGAGTCCTTTATGCTCCAATGCCCCCCTGAAGCTTCTTCATGTAGTTCTGCCTTTGAGTCACTGTCTTTAAGGGTGGGAGATGGCCACTCTTCTGTCTAGAGGTGCCATGAATTCTCCTACACTATAACATGACCTGATCACCCAGCAAGGGAGAGGCAGTATAAAAACCCCAAGTTGGACAGATGCACTAAGATCTTTGGCATAACACTGACTACAAAACCCCACTGAAAATCTCTGCTTAAGGCAAATCTCTTCCAGTTTGGTTATTACATCTCCTTCAGAAGACACTCTCCTGTCTTTGGTTTATGTGGGTCACACTCAATTGGCTTTGATTTCTTTTGAAAACAACCCTGGGTCCTCAGTCAAGACACTCCAACTGAAGTCCACCTGCGCTGGCACAGCCTGACCAACAACTTCATCCCCTCTGCCATTTCCACCCTAGGACCTCATAGCTCCAGTACCAGCATGAGATGACCTCCTAATAAAAGAGACCAAAGGGTCAGCAGCTTTCCCTGCAGCATCCCCGCCTTTGCATCCGTTACAGCGTCTTTGCCTCCTGCTTAACGCAGCGCAGTTTGACTGTGCACAGCTAGATGACTATGGGGAACTTCCCACTAATGAATGTTCATCAAGGGCTTGCAGTGTAATTGAAACAGTAATTGAACTTTGTGATGGGAATGGGATCGAGGCTGAGACGCAGCATTTGGATCAATCTTGTCTCTAGTAATAAACTTTCTGCGCTTCGAGAGCGTATGGTTGTATGAAAACCCAAAGGAAGCAGGAAAATAGGTGCTGGTGCTCACACTGCTGGAGGAAATAATTAGAAAAATGAAATCATGATGTCTGGATAGATTCATGGATGTCTTCATGGTATTTCTTGGAGCCCTGCATTGTGTTCACACATTATACATTGAAGACACAGTCTCTGTTTCACTGGGATACGAGGAAGGGAAGAGGATGGGGTGAAGGCACATGATACAGGACACAACCTGCTCGTATGAGCAGCTGAGCCTCAATGCGGTGTCTCAGCAGCTGGTGTTCCCTGCAAAACCATTTACCTGATGAGAAAGTACCAAGAGGTCACTGAAAGCTGCACTCTCCAGTGGGCAAAACATTTTTGCCTAATGCCACAAATCCAGCACAGCAACTGATGTGAGAACTGCTGAAGTCAGTGGCAAGACGGGCACAAAGTGAGCAAGCCATAGATTGAGCCCTAAACAGAGCAAGAGTTCAACACAGTCCCCACTGAAATTTCACCAGGGGAAAATCCATCATTTTCATTACTATGAGTGTTCTACAGTGTTATTCTGAGCCAATCAACAGATCAAATGTACGTTCCTGCTTGAAAACTACAATGGATGGAACAGGAAAATTTTGTTTTTAAAGTTTACAGCTGCAGCTGCCCTGATGAGCAAGAAAGCACCACAATGTCTGTTCTCCGGCAACACCGCTATTCCTCTTGCAAGACATATTCACAGCTACCCTGTCCTCCCGGGCACTGCTTCTTCCCTCTGGCAATTGATAACCCTGCCTTCTGCTTCTGACACCGTACTGTTTCGTTTGGCCTCACTCGTATAAATGGGAAACAGCTTGTTCGAGACTCATTAGTTTCATTTGCTGCGTTTTATGCTGCCATCGTCTCAGACTAAGAAATGTCCGTGAGACTTGAGAGGTTAAATGGAAAAGAAGAGAAGAGGGAGACTGGGAATAGGGTGCGGAAAACTTCCATCTCTTGCTACAAATCTTGAGCAGAATAGAGCAGCAACTCCGGAAAACACTCGAAGGGAAAATTATGGAAAAACTCCCTGGAGAAGTGATTAACAAAAGGGTTTTCCTCAAATTCCTAGGCTGTGCAGAGAGTGTACATTATTACGTGTATAAATTCACACCGGAAAGCTTCAGCTTTAAAATCTAAAATGAACCAGTAAAAATTAACAATGCAGATGATGAGTAATAAAGTAGCAGAAAGTGATGGGATGCACACAGCCTCGGATCAGCCCGATGTTTCTCTTCCACCACGGGGGAACTATACTGCTGCTCATTAAACGCTCGCCCTGAAGTTTACAGAGTTTTGCTACTGTACAAAGCGTGATTTATTAAGCAATGTTCCCTCATGTCTAACTCGATGCTGCTTAACTACTGCATCCTGTTTTATGGCTGCAGTTTGGGCTGTCAAACAGCGAAACTGGGAGGGCAACAATGAAAGCTTCAGAGGCGCCCATGATAAATGGTGGGACCCGAGGTCTTCGGTGATGGGCTCCCATGGCAGTTGGGGAGTCTTGCTGCTACCAGAATATAAATAACCAGTGAGAAACAATAGCGTATTAATGGAGCCCAAAAAAACATGCCACAGTTCAAGCCACATTTATTTTACAACTCTGTAAGCAGGGTTTTGTGGTTCTTTTTAATGCCTAGTTTTAGCGTAACACCGTAGTCATGTATTTCAACAGCAGCAAAGACTTCTCTTCTCTTTATTTTTGCAGTCTTTTGCATCTTTTCCTTTTACTACAGATCATTCTATTCCTGGTATTGAGATATAAAACAAGTGTAAAGCATCTATATATCAGAACTCAAAAGACAAGGAGATGCACACAGGGTTTGGGTTTTTTTTTATGACAAGTTGTAAAAAACATCCTTTAAGAAATTAAAAGAGTAAAAGACAGGGAGAAAGAGATGAGGGAGGGGAGCAAGGCGAGAGTGCGTGGCCCTCTCCCTGCCTCTATCCAGGTCTTTGAGGACTAGTTGATTTAAAGAGACAAGAAACAGCACTTCCTATTCACAATAAGGGGCAAGAGTTTAGGGAACACCAAGTCCCTCTGAAAGTATTACAGCTTAGGAGGAGGGGGGGCAAAGAAAGAAGGATTCCCAAACCCCATAAAATCTGCATATAGAAGTGAAGGCACTCGGCAATTTAAGAAGGGGATTTGCCCAAATGGGTCAGATTCCTTGATTCCTTGACCAGATGGGTATAAATTTGACAACAGCCTTAGTGAGAATTGAATTTCAAACAAGCGTTGATTCCAGCTCTGTAACAAAAATCACAGAATCATAGAATGGTTTAGGTTGGAAGGGACCTTGGAGATCATCAAGTTCCAACCCTCCTGCATGGGCAGGGACACCTCCCACTAGACCAGGTTGCCCAAGGCCACGTCCAGCCTGGCCTTGAACACCTCCAGGGATGGGGCCTCAACAACCTCTCTGGGCAACCTGTTCCAGTGCCTCACCACCCTCAAAGTGAAAAATTTCTTTCTAATGTTTAATCTAAACCTGCCCTCTTCCAGTTTAAAGCCATTCCCCCTGTCCAGACCAGGCTGCAGATGAGCTTTAGCTGCCTCGAGTCAGCAGGCAACCAGTTACCTCAGATGAAAAAAAACCCCAAACCCACCATTTCACACAGCTCTACCAAAAGCAAAGATGCAAAGTCGTACCTGCTCTGTACACTGGAGATCATCGCATAGGAGACAAACTACCTGGGGTGACAGCTCTGTGTCAGGGGTGGAGGAGGACAACCCAGCTCTCCTACATCCCCCAACCTCTGCGGCATTCGGGCACATGCCTGCAGCTCTGCTCTCCCCGGGTCTTACCTGGCCCAAAGCACGAGGATTAGTAGGAAAGACACAAGAAGCATGAATGATTCAGCCTGCCAAGCTTTAGCTCAGGAGGAAACTCTCTTTAGGTAGCAATTGAGTTATAAATCTCTGAGAATGGGATTTATCATGGAAGTGTTGGGAAAGCCTTGTCTACCATATAATGCTACTTTTGTAGAGCTCAACACCATAGAACATCTGCCTTTCTTCTATTTTAGAGCAAACTGCTAGCACACGTGAGGTACTTTGGGTAACCTGACAACATTTTTACTAACTTCAAGGGCTTTGATTAGAGACTTTTCCTCTTGTACAAACTGCACTGCACATTGTCAGACACTGAAATACTTCTTGGGTTATTATAATCAACACAGCACAATGCTGAAGGTGATGCGCCAGGTGATGATGAAACCATACAGGTAATATCAGTCTGGCTTCCACTGTCTTCCACTCCAAAAACACTGAGATGAGCATCTTGCAGAGGAGGGAAGGTGACTTTTTCTGCAGATCAGGCTTGAGACTTCATCTCACATGGGATCTTTGCAAGAACCCCTTGCCACAACCCCTGTTCCTCTGCCTTTTCCAGAAATCACATACTTGACTATGGTTTGTTCTCCCATTAACCCTTTCCTTGCTGTTTCACCCTGGAAGGGCCAAAATAAACTTGCATTAATCTCTGAGAATGAGGGTTCACACTGCTTTTGCAGAAACAACCTTGACCACAGCCCAGAATTACTCATGAGCCACCATACTCACCCATACATGGGCCATCAAAGACAACATGGGTGACTCCTTTCCTCCCCTCCCACCTCCTGCTACAGAGCTCCCATGGAGCAAGCGGGTGTCACTGACTTTACCAAAGCAAAGACTTGCTCTGTTTCCTTTTGATTCTGCTCTCTGCAAGACAACTCTGCAACCTGGAGCCCAGCACAAGCTTCGTTTCTCCCCATCCCTTCTTCCTGTTAGGAGACTGGGAAACCAACAATGTGCACTGCTCCCTTGAGCTGCAGAATATGACTGAGCCTTGCTTTCCTCCAGGCTCACTGAGACAACGTGCCACCATGTCTCCTGGGGCTGTACGTAACAAGTGTTTAAGAGATGCTGCTCTTTCATCGGCCCAATCTCTCAGGGATGCCTCAAAACATCTCGTGGCATCTATCAGAAATGCGTAAGCAGAGCTGCACAGTATCCACCTATCAGCATGTGACTGCAGGCAAAGGGGTGAAGGTATTTTAACATCACGTCTCCCTGAACCATTATGGTAGCTTAACCAAATGCATTTTATTTTGCAAACAGGAGGGTTCCAGCAAGATGCTGATTTCTGTGTCCGAGCTGGCAGCACAAGAGACTGCCTTAGGCATTCATCAAGAGGCAGAAGTACAGATCTTACAGAGGCTGGTGATGAGCAGGACTATGGACCACCAGAAGAGCCTTTGATATTCATGGTTCTCCTGAAGAAAGCAAAGCAGCATCTTACATTTGTAGTTGATGCTGACCCAATTACTATTGATTTCAGAGGGAAACTGAAGCTCATACATTCATTGCAGATGAAGCCAGTAGCTTCAAACAATAGTGTGTTGCCTTGATGGGTAAAAATTAAACTGTGTTGTGACAACGACACATGCTACAACTACTTTATGGTTTATCCTAGCGCCCATCAAAACACTTACATGAGCGTGGCCTTCTGCTCTTGGTGACTTTAAAAATAACACTGCTTTTACAGCAATAATATGAAGAATCCCTGTGTTGTTCTAAATTGCACTTATTTAAGAAGTCCTTGCCAAGGTGAATTGAGAAAGAAAGTCCCAAGAGCAAAACCACATTAAAAATGAGCTCATCTCTACCTTATTTCAAGAAAGGCAGTTCTGATATGGTATTATACTCTGCTAGTTTTTCAGCCCTCTCCTAATACTGCTTGTACAGTGGTGGTGTTCTCCATGGGATGATGGCTTTCTAAAATCTGTATTATAGAGTTATTGCCTGCAAGAGCTCTCTTAGATCAACAAAGGAAATTGTACAATCACAGAGAGGAGGGATGTGAGCATGCAATGGCCATAGTAAGGAAGAGCACATATTGCAGAAGTTTTATGGACCAAGGTGAAAAAAAAAAAAAAGAATGGAAGGAAGGAAAGAATGAAGGAAAAAAGGAATGAATGAGGTTGCAGGGGGGACAAGGGATCCCATAAGAGCCTGTTGGAAATCACAGCGGAAGTCTCAGCCACACAAGTGAGGCAAACGTCCATTCCCAGGATGGAGGTCTATCATGATGGCAGTGAGGAAGTTTCTATCATCAATGGAGATCATGCTGATAGAGTCCACATGGATGAGAGGGTGGAAGGTCTTGTGGCTCCCTCATGGAGACAGCAGGGGAAGATAATTCTTAATAACATACTATTGGTCAATGTGTATCAAAAAGAAAGGCTGGAGAAAGCAGTATTGTGCAGAGGATGAAGGACAAAATTAAAAGAGCATCTGAGTGAACAACACAAACACAAGAAGCACTTACAGCACATACCTTCCAGATGAAGCCACATTAACCGTCCTTTAACTGAGGTGATAGAAGCGACACATATCTCTGCAGGGTTCCTGGGGTTCACTGCCTCCAGCTTCATGTTCTTAGTAAAGCCACGGCTGAAGGATATCTGAAAGAGCAAAGACCAACACTGAAGCATGGCACTGCAGCACTGCGTGCCTTTAATTAGGCTGTCCACTGGGAAGCATAAATTTAGCATGGTTTGCTTTTCACTGGAAGTGCAGGATACAATGAAGAACACAAATGCATCCAAATTCAAAACAGAGCCACCCTGGACACCCGTATGAAAAAAACAATGATGGTAACAAATCAGGAAGCAATGTATTTCATGGTTTACTGCAATCCCTAACTCTCAGAGACTGGGAGGAGGTTACTCCACACCAGCTCCAAGTGTATTTGAATGCTTGCTATTGATGCACTTGCTGGCCACTGTTGTTGATGACATACTACAAAGAGACTTGCTGTGCTTCAGCATCTCTCATCTTGTTAGGAGAAGCCTTGTGAAGCAAGGAACCCACCTTGCCTGAGATCAGAAAAACTTCTTCATACGTTTAGTTCCCCAGGCTGGCTGAGGCTGGAGAAATTTGAGTAATGTATTCAAGTATGTTTTTCTTCACGGAGTATTTAAGCTGAATGTACAAGGTCCTTCTCTGTAGACTTCAGGTACATAAGTTCATTGGTTGCAGGTGGGTGTAGATGGAGCCACTTGTGTTTACTGCTACAGCAGTATCTCTGTACACTTAAATACAGCACCAAAGAAACAGATCTTTCACAGGCTGAAGCCCTCCCACTCTTCTCCAGTGAAGGTAAAGGCAGGCCAGATATGACAGCAAAGATCCCCAGATGACTGGTCATCACCCCAAATAAGAAACACAGGACCAAAATGTGGGGTCATGAGCTTGGGAGAATGCAGCATCCGCCATTGTACTAAGAGTCTGGCAGCCTGAGGGAAGCAACAGGTTGAGGTTGGCCCAGCCACATGAAAGCAGCAGGCTGCTGACCAGTCCCTCCTGCTCCTGCTAGAGCTGGGATGACTCAGCCCTACCGTAACAAACCCCAGCTCCTGTTTGTAGCCATTGCAGGTGATCCTAGTGCAGAGGGATGCTAAGACCCTACAACCCTCTCTAAAACCTTCCCTCCAAGACGAGTCTCAAGCTACTCCTCACCTACTTTCATCTTTGCCCTCTGCCCCTTCCAGTGTCTTCTCTCCGTTCACTTAAGGTCAGTCCCTTCCCAATATCACCACCACCGCCATCCCTGAAAACATACTAATGCAGTAGCTGTGGCCATGCCATGGCTTCCTTTCCTTGCATATTCCTCCCCTCTGTCCCACCCGTTCTGCAACACATCAGCTCTGAGCGCTCGCATCTCCCTGTTTGCACACAGCAGCACAAAAAGGTTCCCTGCCTTGACTGAGATTTTGGCTAGTAATAATTAGGATGGGTAGTAATTGTCACTGACTCAAAATGACATCCGGCAACTGAAAGCCAGGCTCAAATTCAACCCTTCTGCTATTTGTACAGCACCTACAACCACGGGCACTTCACATTGAATGATCACTGGGATCTCCTTGTGAGACTGAAAACTTCTGGATTTGGTCTTTTTTTTTTCATCAAGAGGCCTTCCAAGAAACTGCTGCTAGTCTCAAACATTGCTTGGACTGTCACCAGCCTTGCTCAGCACACCAATCAGCCTCACCCTGTAAAAGCTACCAATGGCCAGGACTGCAGAAAAGCAGGGTGAGTTTGTTTAAATGCCTTTTATGTTGCCTAACAAGGAAACGTCATTTATCATCGCACTGGTTCCTTTCATTGCAATTCGGTGCTGGAGGCTAATTTATACAGAATCAATGGCAAAACAGTTAGCTGGGAGTTTATTTTACTAAGCATTTGGTCATGTCAATCCAATTCATAACTGCCTCTCCTTGTTAAATATCCCCCCTGGGGAAATGGTTACAGCACATCCACTTCCAGCACCACGTCTGGCTGCACTAGGTGGAAGATGTGCTTGTAATACAGCTTCTATCAAAGAGCCGCTCACAGCCACGAAACAAATGGACCGATCTGCCAGGGAGGTTGCACAAGTGACAACACTGAGATTACATCTCTCTGGTGAGAACTGTGTTATCGAGAGTGAAAGAATAACAGACACATGTTCATCTGATGAATGTTTCCTTAAAAAAAAAAAAAAGTGCTTAGACCTGATTTAATCTCCAGAGGATATTACGCAGAGACAATTCTCCAGGCTGCCAGTGTGGAGCACATAGATCCATTACTTGACAAAATGAAGAGAGATACAAAGAAAAGGCAGGGGTGCTTGCAGAAAAGAAGAAATACGGCAGTTCTCCCACTCTGCTGGTGCGATGCAGCGTTGTCCAGCTTCCCTCAGCACTTTCAGAAATCTCAGCTTAGAGTCATAGAATCATAGAAAGTCCCTTGAGGCAGAGGGGTTTGCACAGGATGGCAGAATAAATGGGGCAAAGAAATCCTAATTCAGACTTGTTTCCCAGGTCAAACTCTGTTGATGATACAGGTCTTTCGAATTCATCAACAAAAAGTGTTCAAATTCATCAATTCACCATCAAAGGTCTGTTCCAAGCCAGGCTGCCTTTGGGCCGCCACAGATGACAAAGACCATTTCAGAGGTTCCAACATGCCATGCAAAAACATGGCTAGTGTCTTGTGAGACTGTCTCAATTCTGCTTTTCATAAACACCCTGTGCCCCAGTCTCATGCCCACCGAGTACAGTGAAAGGCTGTGTAACCCCCAGAGGAACCTTTTTGTCCACTATTCACAACACCGCTTAATTTTGAAAACTTTTATGCGCTCATTTTAGGTACTAATACATTTTCAGTTATTGATGGGATCTCAACTTCCATCAGTTGATGGGAGCACGAAGAAGAGCACCAGGTTATTGGAAAAGGCAGAAGGCTACATCTGCCTTTCACCAAGTGATGAATACCTGTCGGATGAAGCCATGGCAGACTGTCGTTGCCACAAAACAGCCTGCAAAAGACTATTTCCAAAGCTCTGGATCTTGATGGCCTTCAGTGTAATGATGCGCTGCTCATTCTCACATCACTGTTGCTGTAGCAAGGAAGCACATGAACTGTCCCGAAGACCAGAGCATCCATGTGGGTTAATCACTCTTCTCACACTCTGATCATAACAGTTTCAACCTTAGCTTTTAAATCCATTTAGTTTGGTTAAACTTATCTCTGGAAGCCAGAGAAAACACCCAACATGTGACACGGGTCAGATGATATGGAACTTTTTTAAATACTTTACATTTTTTTAATAGCACTTGAATTACTTGTAACAGTCAGTTGAGATCCTTCTTGGGCTAGGTGCTGTACAAAATCACAGAGGAGATGAAGAGCAGGAAATCTAAATTAATCAGATAAAGACAAGAGTAAGAGAATATTTTTTCTTTTTCAGGGATTGAGACCTGAAACACTTCTCTAGCTTCCTTCCTAAGACAGACTCGTGCAGATCTGGGGGAACCTCCCAAAGGCTTGCTGCAGCTTTTCCGTGCAAGCAACTGTGCTTCATGTGGACCAACAGGAGCAATGCAAAGGCAAAAAGAAAGCTTACATTTCTAAAGCATAGCTGAGGCGCTGCCTCCGCTCCACACTGCTTCTGGTAGTCTGCCCAGTCAAAGTCCTGGCCAGAGTAACCTGCAAGATGACAAAACAGAAAGTGCCATCAGCCTTCACTTCACACCAGAGACAGAGCATGAAACAGGCCCCAAGGAGACAACAGTTTGTGTTTCAGCATCCCATCCCACCTCAGTGAACCACGCAGTATGAGAGGCACGTTCTCTGAGAGCCAATGCCAATGTTTCTCCAGCCCCAACTCACACACTTCCTGCATTTCACTTTGAAAACTCTGCGTCTTCGTTAAAAAGTAGTAAAACATATTTCTTTTCCTTACTCCCCCTTTCCTGTAAGCATCTCCCAGGCTTTGATAGACCCATAACTACCAAGAAGTGCTACTCTCTCCATTTTCCCAGTGGGACTAGTCATGGACTTCTTTCTCTTTCCTGTAGCTATCTAGAAGATTGGGTTATGGAGCTGGACATCAAGTGTCCTTCAACAGTGGACAGGGAGAGGGCAAGAACAACCAGAAGCTGATCTATCCTCTCCCTCAAAGCGTGAGATAAATTCTCCTCTCTCTTCATTGATATGGGTGAACCCTACATGACTGACTTTCCAGCAGCTCAGCGTACATGAGCTGAATCCCATCACAGTAAGCATGTTATCCAAGGCTGTATGGAAATCTGGAGCAGAGCAGAAAAATAAACGAAGATTTCCCAGCTCACAAACTAAAGTCTCAGTAACTGGATGATCCCTTCAGCCTCTGCTTCTAGGTAAAAAAGGAAAGCAACATTGATTTATATGAGCATCTCTCAAATGGTCCCATCACAAAGTGACTAAACAGACCTCTGCTGGTCCATTCTTCTTACCTGGCTATTTAGGCAATACACTCTTGGGACAGAGAAAGGGTTTCGTATTTGCTTTTTGGTTTTGTTTTGGTTTGGGTTTTTTGTCTGCCTCTTAGTTTATATTTTTACAGTGCTTGAAACCAGTAAGTGCTACTCCTGTCCAGGGCCTTGTGACAATATTGTCAATAACATAATAACATTATTGCAGAACTACTCTAACTGGAAAGTTTCAGGAGTCACCTAAAAGCCAAATTCTTCCCTCAGGCTCCCTGCTTGGCATCTCGGCCTGGCCTCATTTCACAGAACATCCCTTAATGCCTTTTTCATTGATAGTCAAAAAGGGACACTCGAGATCAGATGGGAATGAATCATTTATGACAATGAAAATTGTGAATTTTTTTGCAGGCAAAAAAGGACTGGAATACTGAGTGGAGTCACCTATCAGTCACCCAGACCCCAGAAAAGGTGGTAAAAATTTTGAAAATAAAGTCCAAATCATCCTGCTTAGATGCAAGTATCTGGGATAAGATGGACTTCTAGTCCTAGTGATTGCATACACGACAAACAAATTAATGAGATAAAGCCTTGAGCAGAGAGGGTCCTAAAAGATGCCTGTCTCTGTGGGGCACTGAAGTGCATAATAATTGGAAAGCTAGAAATAAACATGCACGGAGAAGTAAAAAAGGGCAATTACTTACACAGAATGTTTATTTTTCATACAAAAAAAAAAAATAACCCTTGCACTGTTTTTTAATAACCAATTCTGCAACAGTATTTTCTTTCTGCTTCTTCTCCATCTCCTTTTTTCTCTCCAGTTATTTGTCTGCCAGATACTTTTCAGCTTCATCAAATTAAATGGAAAACAGGACTAGAAGCGCGTATCACGTCAGAAGGGGATTCATGTGACCGCATACAGATGTTTGCGGTGGAGACGCCTATAGCTGTGCCTGTCACCCTGGGTTCCCTAAAAAGTTATTGGAGAAACAGGCAGATCTAGAGGTGATCTGTCTGTCTGCCTGCAGAAGAGCAGAATCACCCTGTGAAAGTCCTTCTCATTCTCCATTGACTCCAGAAGGAGCTAGGGTGAGGGGCTCAGGTGGGGACTGCCACAGCATAGTTGTCTACATTAAATCACCTGAGGTCCACTTCAGCTGCCAGACCACATTGTCTTCAGGGAACCAAAAACCTGCCCACACTCTACCTGTTCTCTCATCTCCAAACCCCTCACGGACAGGTTTTGCATCTTAATTGTGAGCTACACAAAATCTTGGCAGAGTGGATGATGGAAAAGGTATAAAAACCTGACTGAGTTGTCACCACACAAGCACTTGTTGGCTTGGCCCTGCACCACTGAAACTCCTGGAAGACGTTTTGCTGTAGACTTTGGGACTTGGGGTTATTTAGTCTGAAGAAAAGGAGGCTGAGGGGAGACCTTCTTGCTCTCTACAACTACCTGAAAGGAGGTTGTAGAGAGGTGGGGGTTGGGCTCTACTCACAAGTTACAACCGATAGGACAAGAGGAAATGGCCTCAAGTTGCACCAGGGGAGGTTTAGGTTAGACATTAGGAAAAACTTCTACACTGAAAGGGTTATCAAAGACTGGAAGAGGCTGCCCCGGGAATGGGGTGAATCACCATCCTTGGATGTATTTAAAAGCCGTCTAGATACGGTGCTAAGGGACACGGTTTAGAAGTGGGCTTGGTAGAATTCGATAACAGTTGGACTTGATGACCTTAAAGGTCTTTTCCAGCCATAAAGATTCTATGATAACTCACTTCATCAGCCCAACCAGGATGACTCCAAGAGGTGCATACTCAGGAACGAGCTTCAAACAAGGCTGGACCTGTATATGGCCTTTCCATGGAGCACCACAATATAAGCACACACTGTTACCCTTTAAGGCTCAGCCCAAGTAATAACGTTCAAAGTTTTGCTTGTGTGATTCACCTGCTGATCCCCAAACACGTAAAAACTCATTGTGTTTTCTACCTCGACTCTCAGCATGGAAGAGCCCAGCAGTTCAATCAGAAGCAAATATAACAATACAAATGTATTGGAGGTTTTGGAAGTGGCATTTCCTCAATAAGCCTTACAACTAGGAGTGCTACTGATACGTTTTCCCCCCTCTTAATAGCTCATACAAAGGAACAATGGTTGTTAGTCTAAAAGGAAGTGGTCTATAAATCCAGCTCTAATAAATATAAACAGCGCTTGTTCAATGTTTATGCAGTGGCAGTAAATTGGTATTCATTTTTGGCACTGCACAGGAAAATACTGCTCTCTGTTTCTAGTAGCAAATGTTTGCACCTCCTGTTCATGACTCAGCTACTGTATGTTTGGCTTCAACAAAGGTGTCATAGGCAAAAAGGCAAGAGAATGGATACCAGACAAACAAAGGACTCTGAACCCAAATACCCCAACCTCGCACACTTTTCTGCTGAAATAAAATCAGTAGATTTTAAAATCAGAAAACCTCCTTGCCAACCATAAATTAACCAAAAAAAAAAAAAAACCAGGCCCAGAGTCAGCAAAGCAATCCTTTTCACAACAAGAAAAATTACTTCTTCCGTTGTTATCTTTTGCTCTATGGGAACTTCTCACCTTTCAACAGGGAGAGCTGTTTGGGCAACACTGAATACTGTCAACTTATTCTCTGTTAAGGGTGACATTGGTTGGGAATGCGTGAGCACTGGGGAAGCAAGAGGCTGGTTAAATTTGCATGTGAGAAGGGGCAATTTTGGACACCCCAGGGCAGGAAGAGCCGTCCAGTGATTTGAGTGGAAATGGTGCGCTTTCCTCCTCCTTCTACAGACCCGCTCATTAGCGGCCAGCTCACACCACAGCCTTCCTCACTTCCGCAGCGTTGCAGCCCTCTTGTATCACTCCTGGTTATTTCTTTATCCAAAGCTGGTATTATTCTACTCAGAGAAGACTGGCTCCCTCAGTGGGGGTTTGGATGCTTTTCACTTTCCCTCTGCTTTCTTTTTTGGTGGTTTGTGGTTTTTTTGTTGTTGTTGTTTTTTGTTCTTTTGTGTTTGTTTGGTGTTTTTTTTTTAAATAAATCATTCCAATGTCTGATTATATTTTAGTGACTCAAAGAATGTGTCTGCTGATGGAAGAGGTTTTTGACACCAAAGGTGCTAAGATGCAGTTTGGGCATGCAGTCCTCATACACAGTATAAGAAATACAGCATGCATCTACCTGCCACTCGCTTTATACCCTTTTTTTAACAGCAGATTTCTGATCCAACAGCAGAAATCAAACTTTATTTTCATCAGGGGAATTAGGGGAAGCTTCCTACACCTTCTCAGGTGGACCCCAATCACCAGGCATCCCACCAGATACCTACTTGCCCCTTAGACTTTACTGGCCAAGCTGAGAAATATCCATATGACGGATGCTACAGAAACTTCGAAAAATGTTGGCATCTAAAAGAGAGTTCACGTGCACTTGACCCGTAAAACACCATCTCAGACAGGCTTTGTACCAGCACGGATTGGAAATTATTAGGCCATGACCCTGTAAGAGAAATGTCTGGCCTATGGTCTACTTTAGTTAATTAGCTGGCCTTGGGGGAAGCTGCATGTGAATTTGGGGTGGAAAAAAACAAAACGTTCCATTTACTTTAATTTTTAGAAACTTTTCTGGCCAATATCAGTGAATACTTACAGAGGCATTACACCTGGATTTAAGCAGGAGGGAGCTAAACGTTCGGATAGCACATTTATTTCAGTGAAGGCAACAGAGTAATCATGGATGTACCATATGCAGCTGCACGCACAGGACTCCAGGACTGTGGTGGGAATTCCAAATTACATGTGCTGCAGAGACACTCTGGATATACATAAGAGGACTCCAAATCTGGTGGGGAACAATCCTTTGCTTCCCTGGGTTTGGCAGCAGCACACTTTTTCCAAAATTAAGATAAATTTGCATGTGAAAAACTCTGGGTTTTGGTTTTTTTTTTTATTTATTTATTATAACCTTTCTTTTTCTCACAAGCAACACCAATTTTTGGCTAAGGGTCAACAGCCCATCCAGCTTCAAAAATCTGAAATTCCAAAGAGCCAACACATTTTGCAAGTGAAGAAATATTGCTTGGGCACCGCAGGGGGTTGTCTGAAATCGCAAGTAATTAACTGCACTGCTACGAAGTTGGGAAATAGCACGGTTGGAGGCTGTTTCTCCTGGCTCTGACCTGAACACCACTCGCAATTTGCCCTCGCCTGAGATTTTTTGAGACAGCTGAGGAAATGCCTACACACTCTTGGGCAGGCAGCTGTGAGTTTAGTTTAGACGTTTCGATTTGGGAGCTTGGCTTGGCCTCGGGGTTGTACCAAGGTGGATGCTACAGGGAGATGCCTGGTTTGCTTCCAGTATATGACTTTTAATGCTCCTTTTGCTCCCTCCACACACAAAGCATCGCTAAGATGCATTTTACAGGGATTCATTAGGCTTTGGTGCAGACTACAGACTACAAAGCACACGGACATCACTCCACCAGCCAGAGGCACTTGCAGAGATGTTCGCAGGGTGGAATGAACCAGAACAGCCCTGGTGACTCAAGAAAGCTATTCTTGCTCAAGATACTTCGGGTGATGCTCCGTAGTGAACAGCATCGCTGTCTTAAAGGCGATAATAACAAGCAAACTTCCTTCAGAGGAGACCTGAAAATCACCAAAAAGGAATACGAACCCTTCGGAGGTGTGAGATTGACTCCATTTTTAAGGCACCACTGTATTGGCAAGATCCCTAAGGAATCCGCATGGCAAAGCATTGAGATTTTGCTGGGTTCAGGTCTCAAGTCATCAATGGTCACTTGTAAATAATGATTGTTAAAAACCTAAGGGGTGAAAAAAAAAAAAAAAGAAAACAAAAGCAGAAGTTAAATTTGCTGTAACATTAGGAACAACAGAAAGCTGAAAACAGCCAGACTCTGGAATCAAACTACTCCTGAAAATATCCCGCTCTCACCTAATATTTTTCATTGAAGTGTTTCTACCAAAGAAATCAAAGCCCAAGTTTTACAGATGGGTAAACTGAGAAAAAGGAAAGTGTTGGGGTTCAGGATCACTCAGTCTGCCCATAGCTGAGCAGGGACTGGAGGAGATCCTAGAGACACACAGCCTTCCTCTCTCTTGCCTTTGAGAGTATGGATTAAATATCCAGCTACCCCTTGACCCCCATCCAGCTGTTTTATTTCAAAAGTTTCCCAGATGTGCAGGGAAAACACATATGCATTGAGGGGAGACAGGGATAAAAGAGGGATCCCCTTTTTCTGCATGGAAGTGGTAGAGATGCTCATCCCCACTAGATCTAAGTGCATATATAGTCACCTGGTCATGCTTGTTGGACAGAAACGATCCATTAATTAGGAACATCCATGGATTTAAAATTTATTTTTTTATGTGTTCTCCAGCCAAGGAAGCAACACTCTTCCTAAATACGGTAGAAATCAGTGAGGTTCCTAATCAGGCTCTTTTCATCCCTCCTTTCTGGGAGCTCACCTTGGTCACTGATGCAGGACAGATATGAAACGGCTCCCTCATATTCACCGCCTCCAGCTTCATCCCCACAGTGAAGGAGTGGTTTCGCAAATCAGCGTGGTCCTGCAGGAAGAAACAGGGAAGAGGAACACAAAGTGTGTCAGAGCTGTCCATCAAGAAGGGGTTGATACATTTGAAAATCTATCTGAAATGTGTCCATGTGGCTTTTGTCATTTAGCTGATTACCAGATTGACTTCCAGCTCCAACTGGGCACTCCTGGTCCTATGTTCTTTTTATGCCAACACAATCACAGAAAGAGAGGAGACAGCTTCACTACTAGAGGACAGATCTGCAGAACCAAACCTATCATATCTAAAGCATAATGTGCATCCATCTCATCAGTCACATCTAACGTGAACTTAGCCAACATGGAGATCGTGCTCACCAAAATGAGGATCTGTCTGAGAAATTGCTACTTGCAAATCTCCTCTGGGCAGAGCCTCTTCACCTCTGACAGCCACTACCATCTGAGAACAACTAGACATCCGGAGGTGTCAGGACTCAACCTGACGTCCCCAAGGGTAATGCACAACATGGGTGGAAGCAGCTCAGGATGGCCTTGATTTACCCTAATGGATGTCCATCTCCTGCAGGGCACCAAAACAAAGACCTGGGCTGGTTTCCATGTGCTGCAGTATGGGAAGGTCTTTTATCCAGTAAGAAGACTACAGGTGGACCCCCCCACAATGAACTCGGACCCAAAATGAGGGCAACGAGAGAACGTGATGGTGGGAAAACATGCAACTATGTTTAAGTACATGCCCGCAACAACACTTTCACCCAGGATCAAACCTGGCTGCACCCCGAGGGATGCACACAGCAGCTTTGGGGATGCAGCCCCGAAACTCAGAAGCAACCTGGGTTCAGCCCTGATTTGCCACCAGTTTAGTGTTTAATATCTATCAAATTACTCCATCCCTCATGATCCCTATCTAACAGGTGTACAAGTTGGCATCCTAATTCCAGAGTAATGATCATATTTTGTGTTCATTCAATGAAAATATCCTACAGTATTTCTAAACCAGCTGTGCATTAGCCAATACAAGCATAAAAAGAGATGTTATATTTAACACACACATACAGATGACTCCAAAATGCATGCAGAAAGCTTACGGTCTAACAAGCAGTGAGCAATGTCATTCCCATCTATATTCATAGCTACATGTTGTATTCTTGTTCTAAAATGATCTTCTATTGATCCAAAGTTGTATGTCATTGTGCTTTCTTTTCCCAAGAACTGTCTTCACTTGTAGACTTAACAACTTCTATTTTGGGATCTCACATTCCCCCCTGCCATTAGAGATAAGGATTTTCACAAGCTCCAACCACAGCTAAATGAATTGCTGTTTTCAACTTAACAACCTGCGATGTTATGGAGCCTTTTATGTGAGAACCAAAAAAGCAGTCAAAAAAAATCATAATGGTTTTAATCTTACAGCAAAAGAAGTATATACTGATGGGAAAGTGAGGAAGACTTAGTAATACTGGCCCAAAGCTCAACGAACTAATTAATGGCTGAGGGAGGAGCTGACGTTCAGGAGTTTGGGCGTCCTGCAGTGTAGCATAACCATCAGCCATACTTGTGCTTGCTGGGAGTCGTTTCCGTATCACTAAAGACCCCAGAAAGACAGGAGACCCATTTTAAGCAGCTTTCCACACAGAATGTTTCACTGACTAGAAGTCTGAACCAGGGAAGAGAACAGAGGTTGCACTGTACCAGGGATGCATCAGACCGACAGGTTATCGAAATTGCCAACTTCACTCCTGAAAAGGCTTCAGCCGGGAAAAGATGACGGCCGCAAAAATCAGACCTCGCCAGCACTGAACTTCAAATCTCCAAAGGCAAAAAGCATCTGGACTGGAGGGCTGCCTCCTCCTGCATGAGGATCCACACCCGGCGCCTCTTAATCCTTAGGGTGAGGTCGTAAAGAAAAGGCGACTTTGCAAAATGTACATCTGGAAGCAAGCTTACACTGCAGCATCTCCCCACCAAAAGTTCCAGGATTCAATTCACACTCGTATCCAGCTTCAATACGTAATAAGCCAAGATCCATCAAAGTACTTAATCATGTTTATCTTTAAACATGCAAGTAGTTTCATCAACTTTTTAAGTGATTTGTTGGTTGAGACCCAAATATATCGAGACCAAACCATATTGCTTCTCATTTTTATTTGAATCATTTTCTTTGGTTCTTCTCCTTCTATTTGTTTTGGCCTTTTTCAAAGGGTAAAAAAATAATCAGGTAGGAAAAAAAAAGCTATTTAAAGCTATTTCACTTCAAAAACATATCCCCTTTTCTCCACACACTATGTACCTTAGGATCAAATCTCCTTTCTCATTCAGCGTAGCACGTAAATATCTTCCCCGTTAAATTAACAGCAAGAGTGAACTCGCAAGGGGAGTTCGTGGGATCTCAGGCATGTCTCCCTTTTGAGGGTCAAAATCCTCTTTGAAGCGGGAACGTACATTTGTTTGGAGAAGGGCTGCGGAAGTAAAAAGCTTGTCTGTGTTAAATGTCATTTTTGAGATGGAAAAGCTTTCACGGAGAAAAAGCCTTTGTATTGCGGCTCTCTGGCAAATGGTCAGGGTCTGGATATTTGATCTCTCTTGTATATTTGCTAAAGAGAGGCATCAAAATTTACCGAAGCAGCCTTAGATTTTTGCAGCAGCCAAAGGAAAAAAAAAAAAAAAAAAAAAAGATCCTGAGGCCGTTCTCTGGTTCCAGTGCTGGAGTCGCCACAGCCAGCAGGGAATTACTTAGGATTTGGCATATGCTCCTCTTCAAAACTCCAATTAATTTACATAATTTCTAAGAATAGGTTCCACAGAAGTGAAGGCAAAGCTTTTAATTAGTATTAGACTCAAAGTGATACACTGGCTAATGAACTGCTCTCTCCTCCCTTTACTCACAGCGACAGGAAAGATGCCTCTTTAATAAAAGCAGCTACAAGGAGAGGACTGAAAGGGTGAGACTTTCCCCTGGTCCCCACCAGGCTCTGCAGCCGAGTGAAAGAAATGCCTGAAATTATTATGGGTGGCAGAATTCGACCCTTTACCGCTATTTCACGGCGTTCAAAGCCACCTACAAAGATGTCACCAGCCATTATTTTCTAGCAACTACTCTGAGTGAGTTTTCTTTGAAATGGAGATGAATAGACAGAGTATTTTTGACCATTCGGAGCATTTCATAGCCTCCTGCAAGGTGAACCTTTACTCCTACTGGCAGTCAGTGCTTCCCAGGAGCAGCCCCACTGACCACACAGATTTACACCAGCAGATCACCCGTCCTGGGGTTCACAAGCTTTGAGTGGGTGATGGAAACACCCTCTGACTGCTGGAGAGCAGTGAAGTAAGCTGGATCGACTACCCACAAGGATGCAAAAGAAAACACTGAAAGGGGATCTCATCGATGCTTATCAATACCTATAGGGCGGGTGGCAAGAGGATGGGGCCAGACTCTCTTCAGTGGTGCCCAGTGATGGGACAAGGGGCAATGGGCACAAACTGGAACACGGAAAATTCTGTCTCAACATGAGGAAAAACTTCACTTTGAGGGTGGCAGAGCACTGGCACAGGCTGCCCAGAGAGCCTGTGGAGTCTCCCACTCTGGAGATACTCAAAACCCTCCTGGATGCGTTCCTGTGCAACCTGCTGTAGGTGACCCTGCTCTGTCGGCGGGGGTTGGACTAGATGATCTCTGAAGGTCCCTTCCAACCCTGACCATTCTGTGATCCCCTTACAGTGAAGTGAAAAATCATACCGTGGAAAGTACAATGAATTAACGTGGTACAAGCACCACAAGTCGCTCACTCAAAGGGTCCCAATCTCTAATGTGATGGGTTACAGCCTGCGACGGCGCTCACGGGTAACGAACGCAAAATTGCACAACCCTCCACCGAATGTCTGCCACTTACAGCCCAAACGCACTGGCAAAAGCCAGGGCTGTCGCGGCTCTCACTACAAACCCCAAGAAGCAATTAAACTCAGCCCCACACTCACAGTTTTAGAGCAGTACACGTTTGCAAATTTGCCAGTGTGTACAGGCTGCGACCCCCCGGGCCATCTGGAAGGCAGCCCCACTTTGATACATGTCTGCATCATCATCTCCATCTTCTTACAGCATGTGTTTCCTCAACCCTTCCACAAAAATACCGATGGGTTTTGCAAGAGCGCCCTGCAACCAGCATCACCTGCAGGGCTTGGAAGTTGGAATGTGTGAAGGTCAAATAACAAGTCAGCAACGGCGCTGGGAGGAGAACCAGGCTCCTAATTCCCAACCCTCTTCTTTAGGTACTGCGAGAGTTGCATCATTTTCTCCTTCGCAGCTAATGAGCCACTAGCATTGCAGATTTCAAAAATCTCAGGTGACTTGGGAGCCTAAATGTCATTCCAAAAGAGATCCACAAGCAGATTTACAAAAGTATTCACTCTTAAGAATGCAGACAGTACCTGTGTGGGTGACATGCTTAAGTCCTAATAATAAAGTCACTAAGCATTGGCTTTAGGTCTTGAACTCAAAAAGATATACTTCAAAACCATCATACTCATTTGCCCTTTCTGGTGCCTAAATATCTTGCTAAATCTGGCTTCTGAGTATTTCTACTCAATAAATGTCATTTAAGTGTAAAACTCAAATTTGTCCATGTCACAGCAGCATTCTGGCCACTGAAGGATGGAGCTTGGGTAATTTTACACCTCACCAGGTAATGCAGATAGAGCAGGGGGACACAGCCAAGCTGCTTTGCCCATGACATTCAGGGAAGCCGTACTGTGTACTACGGGCTGGTTGCCGTGTCCACCAACCCAATGAAGGGCACCGCCTTCAGATTGTGAAATGCTCATTTTTTAGCCCATTCTGCTCAAAACAGAACACTGGAGTCATCTCATTTTAAACCCAGCAGCTTACACAGTGTATAGGTAAGAGGAAAAGGCTCTAATTTGAACTCTAATTTTCAAATACCCTAAAACTGAGGGCTCTTTTGGTCCAGGACAGCCAGATGCACACCAATTGTGAGACTGCAACTTTGTGCAAAATTCAGTACTCCATCTGAACGCTGAAAAGCTGCAAAGATGAGAGGCTGATTAGAAACACTGAGCACTTAATAAATGATTGACCTGAACCTCCTTTAATCCTCACCAACTGTAACAGTGTGAAATGCTATCGCCTTCAGTCACATCTCTCCTGGTTTACCCTACTAAAAGACACAGAAGAAGTGGGCCCCATCTGGTATGATTGGAAACATATTATTCAACTCAGTTTTTGTTTTCAAAGAAATCGCTTCCCCCAGTGTTTTCTCTAATTCTCCAAGAAACTGGCTGCTTCTAATAGCCTAATTTTAATCACAAAGCTCATGTGTGGTAACCAGTCACAAACACAGTAATAGCAGTGGTTAAACTGCCTCTACAGGAATCTGGCATTTGTTTGTTAATTGAGGAAAAAAAATAAAGAAAGAAACCCTCCCAAATGCAATCCTCTGCATTATTTTCAGATGAATCAGTCTTGTTTGCGATTCATCAACTTCATCAACTAAATACGGAGCAATTTTCCCTAAAAACACACTCTCTGCAGGGAGACAAAAATCCCCCCGGTAAGACACAATGCAAGCAAACTGTCCCTTGGTTTGACAAGTGCAGATACGGGAAGACCCAAATGTAGACATGTGGGGTGGGATGAAGAGGAAAGGGTGATGGGAGAGAGGCTTTAGAGATACCATGACCCTGAAGTAATGAGCACGAGATCCAGCTATCAACTGCACCTACTGAAGAGCCCCTTAAAAACTGCGGATGCTTCTGCCCAGGATCGAATTTAGCCCTACAGATTTTTTTAAGCTCCTCTCGTTGAATAAAAAATAGTTACCATAGAAACAGCAACATCGCAGAGTAGCCGGTCTAAATCCAAATACACCTTCTCCGTATGGCTCGGCCCGCCGCAGATGGCATTAGGGCAAAGATCCCCTCCTACGCAGCGCCTGCTTTGATGTGCCTGGGCGGTGGAAGCACGGGCAGCAGAGGTAAAGAGAGACAGATATGCATCCACTCGGGGGTTTTTTGTGTTTGTTGTGTTGGGTTTTTTTAACGTCATACAGCATTCAGGGCTGCCACACCGCTCCACAAGCGTTTGTTAACGAATCCTGGTTGTGTCACATGCATGGGCCCCACTTCACAGGTGGGAAAATCAAGTGGAAAGGAGAAAACACCGGTGGGAACACTGACTTGAGTGCTCAAAGCGAAGTCATCAGTGTCTCTTTTCACACCCCTAAATAAATACCTCAGCCACAAAGAGCGACTGAGTCCTCATAGGCAATTTTTTGGATCGAGTCTGCCCTCAGCGATGTCATGGCAGTAGTCGCTATTGAGAGATCACTGGGAATTCATTAGAGGATGAAAACAAATTGAGCGTACACTGTGGGCTGCAACCGCCCTGCTAAACAGCTATGGACCAGAGCTGGCCTTTGTTTTCTTCGGGAAAAATCATCCACCTTTGGACAGGTGACTTTTAGGTATCACCCACCCACTACATGGGAGCAGATCCTGGTTGTAGGTGCACATCAGCCCCTCTCAGTGGAAAACACTGCCCTGCTCAAGGCTGCGGGAGGCAAGAGCTCGGGTCGTTGTGCACAAACTCCCCCAAACTCAGCCTGGATGCAGCAAGGATCAGGCCCTTTTGTTAACCTGTCACCATCCTGAGACACCGCTGGCATGTTACAGAGAAAGAAAACCACACGTGGTAAAAGTACAGTCAGAGGGACAAGGAAGGCTGAGGGACCCAGTTCCCACTCTGCATGCATGCTTTGACTGAACTGTCTCCAGCATTTCTCTTCCAACCCTGGCTTTCAAACAGCCAAACAGACCCTCAGGGCAGCTCAGACGGGCCTTAGCTTCATTCACCTCCTTGGACTGCTCTCCCCACCCACTTCCTTGCCAAGCCCATGGTCAGGAGGGAGTTGTAGAGAGGTTAAAACTTCTCCCTGGTCCACAGAGGTGCCACCAGACTCCACCTCACCTGAGTGGCACCTTTGATATCAGATGTCCTTGCTCCCAAGAGCCGCCATGGCAGCTACATTTGTAAGGACCATAGCGGTATACTCCTAATGACGGTTATTAGGTCTTACAAAGATAAATGGCTTTAATGAGCTGCGACAGGAGTGGGTCAAAAGGCAGTCGAACAACAGGGAGATCAGGACGCTATGGACGTCTCCCAGCCAGGCAAATAGCAGTCAGGGAGAAGGGCTGGCGAGTGCTACGGACGGGGAAGAACAGATGGAGTATAAATAATCTGGCAGCCTGCAAACAACATGGCGACTCACGGGTTATTAAAGCACAGCGTGCACAACGAGGGCCAGCCAAGCCATCAGTGCGTGAAGGGGCTGGGGATTGCTTATGTTGGGATTTGGCTTCCAACTGAAACCAAAAGCACGTCTGTTTTAAGCTACTGCATCAACACATGCCCGTCTGTAAGGGGGCCTGAAGACAGAAAAACCCTGTTGGACTTCAAATCTATTCAACCACTCAGGCCAGGATTGTCTCTGACCAGAGAGTAATCCTTGGGTTCCCCTATCTTACACTTAAACTCCTCCAGAATACCAAATAACAGAAGAAAACACCCTAAACCATCCAGAGGATTTATTAACTTTTGAGAGATGCTGTCCTCCTTTTTAAAAATAATCAAAGTCTTGGAGAAATAGTCCACCTTACTCTTATAATTAAAATGCACAATTCATCTGATGGAAAAATTATATTTTAGAGGGGGGAAGGAGTCCTGTTAATATTTGCCTTCATACTTTTGAGTGTAGAACTAGAACCACCACACCGTTCTGAATTTCCAGGGGCAGTTCATGCCTGGTGGTACCTCCACTGCTCTCCTTAGGAGAGATTTGTCCCAACTGATTCCTTCCAAGTCATTAGTCTTTCTGTTAATTAATACCATTACTGATCACAGGAAACATCAAAAAGCTTGAGTTAGAAATAGCAGCACACTAGGCTGGGCATAGCGTAGAGCTTTTTTTTCCAGAGAGAGAACATTTTCAAGCTGGAAAAAAACAATGACAACTTTAGGGAAGGAGGACCAAAGGGTGGAGACGAGGAATTGGACCAAAGGCTATAAATTAGGAATTGCCACCTGTCTTAGATAACACCTCTCCCCTCCTAAGCATCTGTGCTCCTCAAGCAGTTTAACAGAGTTTGGATTAGGGATATGGCTAGTGACAGCTTCATCCAAGCTAGTCATCGGGACCCACTTCACAGCAATTGGAAGGAATTGGGAATAGGATGCCCCTATACAACATCTATGGAAAGATGATGAGCACCCCAAAACCTGTGTGGGATTTAGTTGCCTAAACAGAGCTGTCTGGGGTGAGCTGAAAGACACCTGAGGATCCATGACATCCGCATGGGACCCACAGATATGGGACAGGAGACCAGGGAAAGCATAAAGGAATGCCAGAGAAGATCCCCAGGATCTACCTCTCTCTAGGAAACTAAATCCCACAACCCATGTCCAGCATTCATCTTACCCAAGCTACAGCTCTAACAAAATGCATTGATTATGAAATATTTGGGCTCAAAAGTGCTGTGTTTGGAGTTTGTCTTCCTGATGGCAAGGCTTTCTCTTAGAGAGCACCAGCAATGCCATCACTGAAGTAAACCACTGACATTGTCACGCTAAACCTGAAATCAGGCCCCAGTAATAATCCAACCACCCTTATTCATACCCAAATCCCTGTCCATTTTCTCAGGTGTCCTCTGAAGCCTAAGCCATCATTTATGACCAATACCTAGCCAAGCGTGGGGAATCCCTACATCACCCTGAAATCAGAGCAGAAACAGCAAAGGACACACCTCCTTGGGTTGTCGCCTTTTGGAACAATTTGTGATGCTAAACTATTCAAACACCCTTGAAAATCCTGTCTGTATTTAGTTTAAGGATCAACAACATGTTTTCTGAAAAGAACAGAATGACAAAATAGCGGGTGCATTGCAAAAAGCTTTTGCGAAGAAAAAACTTATTCCAGGAGGTGCAGTTTGCAAAACACTATGTTTAGTAACTATATAATAGCAGCACTTTCTGGCAGCTGAACATCACGCTCCTTCTGAAAGGATCCTAAAGCATTTTACAAACACTTTCAACATATGGCCAAGTGTAAAATACCACCAGAAAAAGAGAAGATCCAGTTTGCAGCCTTCCCCCTGATTTTTTGTCACCAGCTCGTGTGGTCTGATGCCTGGTGCCCTCTCATAGAACCACAGAATCGTCTAGGTTGGAAGGGACCTTTAAGATCATTGAGTCCAACCATCAACCTAACACTTCCAAAACCACCACTAAACCATATCCCTCAGCGCCACGTCTACCCATCTTTTAAATACCTCCAAGGAAGCTAATTGCACCACTTCCCTGGGCAGCCTGTTCCAATGTTTGATAACCCTTTTGGCAAAGAAATTTTTCCTGATATCCAATCTAAAACTCCCCTGGCGTAACTTGAGGCCATTTCCTCTTGTCCTCTCTCCTTGGATGCCAGGAGGCGATCAAGGCTGTGTTTGTGCAAAAGATTTTTGGATCTGCTGCCGAAGACCGCCACACAGTTCAGCTCCGCCACATTGCTGAGCGTTGATAATTCAGGCTCATATCCATGGCATACGAGGTCTCAGGTAGAACCAAACCCTATTACACCAAACCAAAAGATTGTCACCACTGACAGCAATGATGGGCTGGTAGACCTATCAGAGGAACCATTTGTCCCACTACAAATGAGGATCTGCTTTCCCGTCACCACCACCTGGGACCAGTTTCATGGCGTATTAGTGACACTGCCCACAATCGCGCACAGCTCAAGGGACAGCAGCAATTTAAGTCGTAATCCAGCCAAACGTGCACATGCTCACCCTGGGGACCGCTCATGTCTGTGGAGCAAGCACACACTCACGCTCTCCTCACTGATGGATTTCTGTAGGG
>NW_009647856.1:9333270-9359088 GCF_000708025.1 Charadrius vociferus | reverse complement strand
ATATAATTGCTCGGTGTGCAGTTTAGCATGCCCGCCAAAGTAAACATTTCCAGCTTTCCAGAAGATCTTTAATAGTTGCCAGCTGTCAAACCCTGTGTTTTATATCTCATCTAACACATGACAGTTACAGTAGCACGGAGCCCCAGGCACCATGTAGAGACAGTACTTCTGGGCTGGTTTTGCAAAACATATTAAAAAAAAAACAAAACAAACACCTTTGGATTCAACACTTTTTGCTGGGATTCTCCTTGAAGGTACCACAAACAAATATTGGTTTATCTTGTAAGATCAGACAAGCGTACTCTCATATAGTCTCCTAAAGTCTTTCCTTCTAGTCATTACTCAAGGAATACATGCTCACAGGCATAGACGAGCTCTCATATTTTCCTCCTTAATTAACAGGCACAAGATTGGGTTGATTCCCCCTAAACGGGCCGAATAAAATGATGCCCACACATAAACCGTTTATTCACCCTCCTGCTTTCCCACCATCAGAAGCAGGGGCTTAGATAACACCAGACACTGAATTCAGCTCCCCTTGTGCTCAGCTTTCACGTTACAAATAAAGAAGCCCTGTTGACCTCATCCCGCCTTTTTGTCATGTTTGGCCCCAAAGTAACTCTCCTCTTGGGCCATTCAAGCATTCCAAGGTTTTATATTGTCTTCTAAGAGGAACATCTTTGCAAGCCACATGGCATAGCAACTGGGATTTGCTGAATTTAAATTTATGACCCTCATGCAATAATTAAAATAAGCGGGTATAAGCCTGGCATGCTGAGAAGAGGCAGCAAAACAGCTGTTAGTTATAAACTTTTAAAAAGAAAGGATGTTTTATGAGCCTCATCAGAAACATTCTTCACTCTTTCATATAGACAAGAATAAAATTTACACATTAGGCATTCCCTATTGTGACTTAATCCCTGCCCCACACAATGCATTTTTGATCTTGAAACTGCAAATGCAAACTTTAGTAGAGTTGGCGGATTGAAGCGTTGTGTGAAACAAATGGCAGAGAACCAAAACTCGTCGCACGCCACTCCCACCACAACACGGGGCTTCTCAAATCCACGTTCGTGCCGAAAGTCACCGCACAAATCTTCCCAGTTCCCCCAGCCCAGCAGAGCTTGCACATTGCAAGCAAATGAGCCACTGCCTGGGCCATTCGCAAAGCGTTCCCAAATTCACGTTGCTAATTCAAGTGCATCTCAGCTGGGCAAGCAGCCTGGATTCCTCATGGGAAGCTGCCCACATGTCTCTACACAAAGGGTGAAGGTGGCACCGGCGTTTGGTGGCATGACAGCTGGGATGGGGCATGGAGGTGCCTTCTTCCAACTGCGTGGGTGTTTTGGGGTGTCCCAGTACAACGTTGCTTATGGGCAGGGAAGGAACGCAGAGGGTCCTCAGGCTGGATGAGCCAGGAACAGTGGTGGGGAGGACACCGTGGTCCACCAGGTCCCCAAGCAGGAGGTGACATGGGAGACAGCACTGGAGACAGGGCACACACCTCCCTGAGCATCCTCTCACAGCCGTGCGGCCCATCGCACTGCAGCGAGGATGCAACTGTTCGAAACCAGACGGGCACAGCTAGAAATGAGGATTATCTAGAGCCGTCATGATTAATAGCTGTGCAGATTTGGACGGGAAATTAAAGCTGGTGCCTCAGGGCTGAAGCACATCTCTAACTATTAAAAACCAGAGTGAGAAGGAAAGAAAAAGAAAAAAAAAAAAAGATGTGGGAGCAAAATTATCTCCTACTTCGACTACAGGTCCCTGAAGGAGGTTTTTCTGCCTTGTGGCTCATAAGCAAATGAAAATTTTGGTGCAAGGCTCACAGAAAGCCAGCTAGTTGATGGCAACTTTCATATTCGTAGCCCTACATTTTCACAGTTGTATACGATGCCATTGCACAGAATAAGAGACGTTAAAAATAACGTTGGAGAAATCAGTGCTGATCGCTCCCCAGCCCCTAGAAAACACTGACTGCAAGAAATCAGTTCTCAAAATGGAAAGTCCACACAGAAAACTGTGTTTTATACAAACATCTCACTTGTGACCTTTCACGGTGATGTATTAGAGCAACGGCCTTTCTTGCAAAAGTTTAACATAAGCCGCTGAACACTGAATGATATTTATTCATCGCGGTTTCTGTAAGTGAAGGAAAAATGCTTATCTTTTACCTTGAACACTTCCATTGGAAGAGGAAAATTTGCTGCATCATTAAGGGATTTTTCCAGAGCGCATTTCCACTCAGATACAGTCTTCAGAGAATAGATATCTAAAGTGATGACAACAGAAAAAAACAACAAAACCAAGAGGTGACTGTTTGGAAAATCAAACGTTTTTCAAAGACTTAAATTCTGATGTCATAAAAATGGATAGTACAAGTGAAATGAACAGTGTGTATATTCCAAACTGTACAGCGCAGCTAAATTGAACACAAAAGCAACTAGCAGGGGCACGTTTGAGGAAGATTGTGTTTTATATCCTGGAGTAAAACCCAGAAAAATACATGTCCTTCATTTTCTGCTGAAGAAACAAGAACCGTACTATCTCATTACTTGAAAATAACAAAAACTCTCCTTTGATTTTCAATCCTCAAAATACCTGATGTTTTCCACTTTGAGGAGTCTCAGGTCTTCAGCCAGTATTAGTTACATTTCAGCAAAGGCAGAAATACCCTTTACCAAGGCTCCTGTTCATTGGAAAGTCTTTTTTTTATTATTTTTTATTGCAGGGTTGTTTTGGGTTTTTTTTTTTGCAGTGGTTGGGGGTAGGTGTGGGAAGGAACATTTCAGGTAGATCTCTACCCAGACTCATTTATTGGTACCACACTCAAACCAGACAATCACACCAATTCAAAGACTTACACTTATGAATTTTCATCATTATATTTCCAGGCAACATCTTTGTGCAGATTCACATTGCTTTCATAGAGTTTCTTTAAATAGGTTTAATAATATTAAATCATTAGATTAACAAGCCCTTTATGGTTCAGTGCAATGAAATGCCAATGAATCATCAAAGGAAACAATGTAGGAAACAATACTCTGATGAGGAACATTATATTGGATTTAATTCTGCCCTAGAAAACATATTGTTATCCTCCACATAACAAGTTATTGCAGAACATTCATATCAAGGTCTTAAAGAGACAAGATAGGTAGATAGATTGCGACAATTATTAAAATGGAAATGAACATTTACTCAATAATAAACTTGAACCTTGACAGGGGGCGAACAGTGCGAAGCTCTTCTTTTGTCAGTTTGGCTTCACGCACTTACATCACAGTTCAATTTGGCCCAATTTGCATTTAAATTCTGTACACCTAATAACCATATATATTTACCAGCTAGCAAGGATTTACTGCTGTATCTTACAATTCTGAAGGAGGAAATAAAAAATATGTATAAAAAAAGGAATTGGCAAGCACTGTTTTCACCTAGCACTGACGGTACAAGGGAATTTTATGCTCTGATCTCAACAGATTTAAGACCTTATCAAAATAGGATTTGCAGAATCACTCACTGGAAGTGGATATATTTATACTTCCACTATATCAAACCTCGCTACTTCAGAACCGACATCAAGGATATGCATACGAATTTAAACACACTTAAAGGGAAATGTTAACCTTTCAGGGTGGTATTTTTAATTCCTCAAATGTCTGGTTATTAATGGGAATATACATTTCAAGTCTTTGTTTACAGCATGTGCAGCAGTCTCGAGTGTTAAGAAGTGCTCACTTTAACTAATTGTTCATTATTTTATAGCCTTGTTGCTCCGGTTCTCCCTTACTTGCAGGAGCTCTGATCGGCCTGAAGTGCTGAGAGGGAAATCGCTCACCTTGTTTCTTACTTTTTGGTTTAAATCATGCCAAATAGGGCAATACTCAATACAATATATGATTTTGCTCCAAGCTGCAGCCAGCCTGTTGCTTCAACTAAGAAAAAGCCTGAGTTTTGGAAAACCCTGCTGGATGCTTCCCGGACAGAGCAAGCTGAAAACAGACCCTTGTTTTCTACCATGATGGCAGTGAAGCACAGGAAAGAATAAGAAAGTGGTATTTTGGGCAACTTTGCCCCAAAATCAGTGAAAAAAAGCAGTAACTTCTTTGGGCAGTGTTAACAAACTTTGAGAGATAAAAGACAACTCCAGTGGTTTCAATAACCAGCAACCAATACCATATGTGCATTTAATTAGTGGCAGGGAGCTTATGCTGGAAAGTGTATGGACACTAAATCGCACAGTTAAAAGAGCATAAAGCATTTCATTTAAGTGATAGGGTTGCAGGTAATTGAACAAAGTGTACTGTGTCAATTTGTATTTAGGTTAACAAGGAGTGAGCAATTAAAATGACTGCCAATTTGTCTTTAAATAGAAAGTAACATAAAATGAGATGATCTCCTCCTGCATAAGCAGTCGAGGCAAGACCATCAGTGGCTGTGTGTCAAGCAGCCCATGCCAATATGCACTACCAAGGAAGCTTATTTTGGATTCAGATATACATCTGAGGTGGAAAATATGCTATGACCCCTTTGCTTCAGCTAAAAGGACTAACGAGACATACAAAGCCCCCGAAAGTTGCCATTTGGAGAAGACAGCCAGAATACTACTTCCAAAGGACCCTCTTGCACATTCTTGTACATGAAGTGTACAAGAAGGACATGGACCTGCTGGAGTTTGTCCAGAGGAGAGCCACAAAGATGATCCGAGGGCTGGAGCACCTCTCCTGTGAGGACAGGCTGAGAGAGTTGGGGCTGTTCAGCCTGGAGAAGAGAAGGCTCCAGGGAGATCTTATTGCGGCCTTCCAGTACATATAGGGGGCCTACAGGAGAGGTGGGGAAGGACTTTTTACTAGGGCATGTAGCGATAGGACAAGGGGGAATGGCTTTAAACTGGAAGAGGGCAGGTTTAGATTAAACGCTAGGAAGAAGTTTTTCACTTTAAGGGTGGTGAGGCACTGGAACAGGTTGCCCAGAGAGGTTGTTGAGGTCCCATCCCCGGAGGTGTTCAAGGCCAGGATGGACGTGGCCTTGGGCAACCTGGTCTAGTGGGAGGTGTCCCTGTCTATGGCAAGGGGGTTGGAACTCGATGATCTTCAAGGTCCCTTCCAACCTAAACCATTCTGTGATTCTATGAAGTGAGTGCTAGGATGTGGATGGCTTCAGAAAAGAGACCCAAAATACTGTAGACATTTGGATCCATGGGATCTCCTTTATATGAGATGCTCTGCCATCTTGAACAACTGATCTCAAACTGCTGGGCAAGGTGGAACCCAACCTGGCAGGTCCCAGAGATGGATCAACAGAAAAATCACAGCCCAGATGCAAAGGGAAAATAAAGCTGAAGGTGCATATGCAGCATCCAAGTCAAGGGTAGGCAAAGCACTGCAACAACCTGCATAACTGATGTATAACTGAATTGTGAATTCTGTGAATTCTGTGAACTGATGTATAACTGAACATCCTCATTTGATAGCAATTGAACACGCAGCCTGGTTTGGGAGGAGCTGCATGTCCTCAACATCTCTTCGGAGGAGATTCATAACAGCTTTGATATACAGTCTAAGGCTGTTCCTGTTATCACTCAAGGAGTCACCTCAAATGGCTTCAGATGTTCTAGTTAGACAACCAGGTCTGTGTTCATTGCTTTCAACCACCCTGAGTGGAAAAAATAAGCTTATGAAGATGTCACTTCACCTAACCTATCTTAGACATGTCTTAGGCATCCCCTTTTCTCCACTGATCATAAAGGGAAAGCAACAGCTCATGCTGAACTGTCTTTTTGATGCCTACACTACAGCAGGTGAATTTAATCACTGATGTGTAAAAAGCCAACATACTGCCCACACTCTCTCACTGAGAGACACCGCCCCACTGTCTCTCTTTCCTAAGAAGGTCCACACTAGGTCTTTCACACAGCAAAGGCCTTCCTAGTCCTAATCCTATTTGCTATAGAAGTCTCCAGGAGGGATGTAAGTAGGCAAGGATGTGTCCCTAGCACACTCTCCTGGCCTGGGGTCCTTAGGAAATTGCATCCTTTTACAGTTTGTGGTTTAGTAGCTTCATCCCTGAATTTCTTTTGAGCTCTCTGCTCCCACCATCTCATCCCGACAACTCACTACTGCTTGCCTGCCTGTTTGCTCCAAGATTTCTTTTGCAGACTCCTTAATTTGAAACAGATCCCCTTAGACCAGCCACTTGGCTTCTTCCCTTGTTTTCCTCTGGGTCAATGTCTCATATGCTTTACTCATCCATTGTGCTCTATGAACATGTTGATGTTAGGTAGACATCAAATGGCTGATATAGTCCACTATGTCAGAAGTGGAACAACCAGCATTACTCCCTCCAGAAACTCATCAGATTTTCATTTCTGACCAGCTGCTCCTTTAAGTGCAGAGCCTGACAGCTGGGTAGACCAGCAGGGGGAACCAAAGAAAGGTCCCTGGGGGCAGTGTTAGGAGAGGACTGGTGAGAAAATGGAAGGGTTCAGACCCAAAGGGTCTTATCTCAGCGAACTCCTATGAGACCCAACTTAAGGAGTTGTAAAGTGATGACCACCGATTTAAGTCTATGGAAGTCAGGAAGATCTGGATACTGAATTCATTAATAACAATGTTCACTAAAAAGGGAACGACCAGAGAAATGCCAAGGAGAGGAAACAGGTGTCAGATGTAGCCAGACAAGAACAAGAGAAAGAAATTTTAAGAGCCATTAAATGAAGGGGACAGGAGAAGAAACATAAACAACTTCAGCAAATAAAGAGTCCAATAACAAGTTTAGAGATGTGACAACTGAAAAAATGAGAAGAAAAAGACAGGTGGGCGTGTGGGGATTCCATAGAGAAGGAAGCACAAGTAGAAACAGTATGAAATAAACAAAGAGGAAGCACAAATCTCATTTGGGCCATTTCTGTATTGATTCACCAAACCTATACAGGCCAAGAGGGTTCAAAGACAGTCAATGAAAAGGTGTCTCCCTGGAACACAAATACTCTGTAAAATAACTGAGTGAGTGATATTCATGCTCTCCAGCATTCACATCTCATTTAGAAGTGATGGGGAACATTGATTCCTACCTATCAGTGAAGAAAAACACACTCTTCCGAAATGCATTTGAGACCCCACGTTAGACCCAAGACCCAGACAGACTTGTGAACACAACAATTGCGTGTATTGGGGTAACCTCTTTGTGTCGGGTGTGATGGAGAGAAGTAACATCAAAAATACCTACCCAAATGAGGGCTACCTTTCTCTTATCATTTGACACCCATGGAAAAACTTCACCCACAGCGCAAAGAATATAAGGCACAGACCTGGGCAAGTTGTTCACCAACACAGGAAAAGGTGGAACAGGTCTGCTGAGTTAAAAACTGTGCATTAACCAAGAAAGCACCTCATGTCTGAAGGGAAACAGTAGTCCTGAGGCATCCAGCTTGGAGGTGCAGACAGCCAGCAAATAGGGGCCATGGTCCACAGGATTCTGCAAACAGTTTTGTGGCCTCAAGTATAAGCCAGAGCTTTATGAAAAATACAGACGCTGCACACTTTCTGCCCCAAAGAAGACCATGCATACAACAGTCTAAGCTGTCGTGTTCAACCAGACACCTAACTCCAAAAGAAGTCAAGTCAACCAGCTTGAGTCAACCAACTCAGCCAAGTCAAGTCAGAACAATGCAGAACCAAATGCCTTGACTAGAGAGAAAACAAATTGCCCAGAAACTTTCACAAAGTTTTGATCAATATTATTGGTATGGTGGAGATAATTCACCTTCTCAGTCCTACCCTGCTGTAATGGGCTATAACCTGGATAGAAGCACATCTCCAAAGTCAGCCCCAAACCCTGCCAGTGAATGCTTCTGTAAGCGTTTCTCCAGGACGCTTCAAGCAACCCTGAGCCCCTGCTCTGTGTTGTGGTCCCAAGGCTATATCCTGCTTGTTAAGCCTTAGTAATGCTTTGTACGACCCTACACTCAGCCTTTTACTCCTTCTTGTCCTGCTGGTTTGATCCTGCTCCTTTGCCAAACCCAGTCCCATTGCTTGGAGTCTGATTCCACCTAACTCCTAAACTCTGCTCTTGTCCAACCTCCTGGCCCGGCCTGCTTGGGCCTGACTCTTCTACCTGTCTCCTGTCCCTTGAACTTCTCCTACCCCTGGATTTGTGAATTCCAGCTTCTGACCTCGGACTGGCTTAACTGCAGTCCTTATCTCTCTCCATCCAAGCTGGTTTGAACACTAAACTCAACTCTAGAGAGCTTCTTCTCCAAGTTGCAATCTCCTGATGCTGAATCTGATCTGACATACTTCCAAAGACTGCACTCCCTTGAGAAAATGCAGGACAAAAATCTGTAGTCTTTTAAATCTGAAAGACCTCATCTACCCTTACTCAAAGAAATATTAGCTTCTAGCAATAGACACCCCATAACCACTTGATGGGTAGATTGATGTGGACAGGCAGACAAACTCAGCACCCTTCTGACTGGTTAGACAGAGGGCAGGTCTCACTTGGCAGATATACAGCAATATTACAGCTGAATATGTAAGATGTGTGTTAGAGGGACCATGAGGGTCCCAAAACACTTTTTTCAGCCCCAGGAAGTTTCAAGGTGGTCTACTGCTACCTAAGAGAAATGTGTGTGGCCATGGAAAGACAAATGGGCAAGAGGTGAGGGGAAAGCAAATGGAGCCTAGTATATGCTGACAGGTGTCGCCTAGGACTTGATTGGGACAGCAGAAGACTGGTTCCCAGTGATGCCTCCACCAGAACACCTACAGTATGGCCAGGAAGACCTGGCCACTGAAAAGGGCAGGGCAAGCAGGCACATCCTGGAACTATTTCCCATCCGCTCTGCTTCTTGGTGGAAAACTGCACAAAACTGCTTTTATTTGACTCTTCTTCCTTCCAGGAGTGAGCTAAGCTAAACTGAATTTATTAAATAAATTTACTACAGTTTACCTGACCCACTTTGAACCCAAATTAGATGGCTTTCACATGCCATCTGTGTTATAGCTAGAAACTACTGTCAAAGCAATGCGAATGCTGGAGAAGAAGAAAGGGGTTGCACAAGTATTTCAAAACATCAGTAAATGCCACAAAGGGAGATAGTATTTTCAGGAGGTGCTTTACCTGCAGGTGGGTCCATTCTGTATTTATTCTCTTGACACCAACCGACTGGTCGAAGTCTGCAATCCAAGTAAAACAACCACTGGTCATAGGATTCAGTCTCCTCCAATCCCACATAGCGAAGGCGTAATCTTCCTCCAACATTTTCAACCACACTAACTATCCAGTACTGAAAGGGATTCTGGGAATCCTGCAGCTCTATTAAGGAATCAACTGTAATGAGGTCTACAGGGTTTTTTCCTCGCAGAGGCTGTTTGAATAGAAGCAAAACTCCTTATTTTAAACTTTATTTGAAGACTTCTCAAGGAAACAGATGACAGCAGAAGATTATTTTTGTTTTTCACACCATCATCCAAGCGATCAGCAAACAGTCTGTTCTTCTTCTATTTTACCCAATGTCTTCCAAGTGCAAATTCAGAAGTAAAACAGAAAACAACAGTTGTGCTAATTTCTCAACTGACATCATCAACAACAACAAAAAAAGAATAATAAAAGGTGGAACAGCTCATAAGGCACATCCACTTAGGATGCTCCTGAACAACTCAAAGCCCAGTTATACTGGAGGATTTCAAACCAAATTCTCATTGATTGCAGCTGATAAGAACCAATCACAGGACTGGACACTGACATTTACCTAAAAGGCGACTACTTTGGGCATGACCCTGAAATTGCCCCTGATCTTTCCAATCAAAGGCTTTATCTCACTCCTACTGGCACGTAGAGCAAATTATTCCCCACAGCCATGGATGCAAGAGCCTATGGTGGTTACTCCAAAGCCCAAAGCCAATGACAGCTTCCCACCAGTGCAAGTGGTCTTGGAATCAAAGCCCAAGGCACACAGGTTTTGCTGGGTCAAGCCACTGTGCCCAGCAAATGCCAGTGATGGAGGTTATTTCCTTACACACGGTATTTTCTGCGATCCCAGTTCTGCAACCATTTACACGTGCTTAACTTTAGACCTGCAAAGCTGCCAACGGCAGGCTTTAAAAAGCCACAGGATGCTTTGCAGAACAGTATCTTTGGGGCTCAGGGGTTCTGGTTTGTGATTGTCCATCTTTTCTCCACTAACGTAATGGTTAAATTTCTTCTTTTTATTACATGCAAGTTCCAATTCTCATGCAATTTCTCAACTCCAGGGCTTTAAGAGCAGCACTAAAAACACCCCAAGAGTTGGGAGCACTGGTCCCCAAAGGAGATGCTAAAAACAGGCAAACTATATTAAAAACAAGGACTTTTCTTTTTTTTTTTCCTGTGTGTTTGTCCCACTTCTACTTAATTAAATAATAGAAACCTTTCACAGTATTTTTAAAAATATTAATTCTGTAAATCAGAGTCAGCCCAGGATGGTTCTTTCTAGGAGTGGCTAGAAAAAAAGAGAGGAGAAAGCCTTATTTTTCAAAAAATTTCCCTTTCCTATTGAATTTTGAAAGTATTCAAAACTTTGAAATGCAACCGATTTTCACTACAACTCTCTTAATCCAGAAATGCAGGCAACAGAATGAGAATTTGGTAAAAAATGTAATTAAGATTAACTAAAACCTTATCACATGTACAGTTTTAACCAGCTCTGTGATTAATAGGTATTTCTTAGAACAACATATTTGCCATTATAAGCCGCTCCTCTACAGTTTTAGCTACAAGCACCTGTATAATCTCTTCAAATATTATTTCACGGTAAAATGCAGTGTCAGAATTAATAATATAACAGAAATCTAATTTAATGGGGTTTTTTTCCTCTCATACAAACTGCTTCATTGCAACAAACCATTCTTTAACATGAAACAATGGTGTAATGATTTAACTTATTATAATAAATCCCTGGCTGTATAAAAGCGAATATTGCTTCTTTGATTTGTGTGCTAAATTTTAAGCCAATGGGTCGTCACTTACCCCTGAGAACTGAATGGTTATGATTAATAATTGGCTTGCATGAAATATTAACATTTACCATAACACAAGAACTCTTTCTATGCATAGCTAGCAGGTAAAAAGAAAAAAAAATACCAACAACAAAATATCACTACATATTGATTTAACAGTATAACAACAATCTGCAGCACTCACGAACAGCAAATCTGTCGACAGGGGGTGACATACATTGCACGGCACAGACAGCACTAAGCATATATATCGCATAAAACACCACAAAAGGGTCAGAAACTGTTTCAAGACAATGCACTTTTTTCTCTCCCTGCATTTCTGTCTGGGGCTGCCTCTTTCTCTGCCTGCAGAAAGGGAATGGAGAGGTTCGCAATGGCACTGATGTACACCAGGGATGGGTGTTGGACATCACCAAGGTTTTTGCATACGCCACCTGGGAGTGGTCCAGGAACAGGGATGAAGCAGACCTGAGGACGTGCGTTATTTTGGGCGTGCAAGGGCTGTTTGGTGAACACATCGCAGGGAAAAACTATCCCTGATGCTACGCTATTAATTCTCCCTGCCAGGCAGGTCGTACTGCACAGGCACGTGGAAAAAGGATGCAGCTGCAGCAGGTGGGAGTGACTGGGGACAGAGTGATCAAAAATAGTGCCTGGATGAACACTTGCTTCCAAAAAGCCAACATGAGTGCTTACACAAAGGTAAATTGCCTGTATGCCTTTACTCCCGGCCTAAATAGAGAGGGGCAGAGAGAATTATCTCCTGCAGGACGGGCTGTGTCCTCTCCAAATGCCTTCACAGCATCCACAGGGGAGCAGGGCAAGTCCTGAAGGAGAAGGTTCCCTGCTCCCACGGCTTCAGGGTGAATCTGGGATTTTTCTCCAAAATCTCAAGGCAAGCGGAGGCTTCCCCAGGTGCAAGTCACCCTGTGGATACGCTGCACAGGCTGGGCCCTTGGCCATACGGGTACAGCTGAAAAAAACAGCCCCTTTCTTCTCTCCTGACTACCAACAACAGAGGGAACCTCACCCAAATTCCCTGCTAAATCTGGCTGCTGTGTTTAGGTGGAGGGAATGTCCTTGGGGGAGCTATTTCCAAATACACATAAACATGACAGTGGTCCCCATCAACTTACTAAACCCCCTCTTCTTCTTGTGTACTGACCTGAACGTTCAGGTCGCAGGTTTGGTGGATCTAATGGGGCACTAAAGGGGGCACCTCCTTCCTACAGACTTCTCAACTCTCTCCTTCACCACCATCACAGTTTCAACTGGGATGGAGTTGACTTTCTTATGAGCAGCTGGTATAGTGCTATGGTTTAGACTTGGGCTGAAAATGGCGTTGGTAAAACACTGATGGTTTTAGTAGCGAAGCAGTCAAGGCCTTTTCTGCTCCTCACATCGCCCCACCAGCAAGTAGACTGGGGGACACACAAAAAGTTGGGAGGAGACACAGCCGGGACAGCTGATCCCAACTGACCAAAGGAATATTCCATACCATGTGACACCATGCTCAGCATATAAAGGTGGGGTAAGAAGAAGGAAGGGCGGGATGTTCTGAGTTACGGCATCTGACTTCCCAAGTAACCATTACGTGTCATAGAGCCCTGCTTTCCTGGAGATGTGTGAACTCTGCTCTGGTGAGACCCCACATGGAGTACTGCGCCCTGTTCTGGGGCCCCCAACATAAGAAGGACATGGACCTGTTGGACCGAGTCCAGGGGAGCACCACAAAAATGATCCGAGGGCTGGAGCACCTCTCCTATGAGGACAGGCTGAGAGAGTTGGGGCTGTTCAGCCTGGAGAAGAGAAGGCTCCGGGGAGACCTTATTGCGGCCTTCCAGTACTTAAAGGGGCCTACAGGCTGGAGAGTGACTAGTTACAAGGGCATGTAGTGATAAGATGAAGGGGAATGGCTTCAGACTGGAAGAAGGGAGATTTAGAATAGATATTAGAAAAAAAATTTCACTCTGAGGGTGGTGAGACACTGGAACAAATTGCCCAGAGAAGCTGTGGCTGCCCCATCCCTGGAGGTGTTCAAGGCCAGGCTGGATGGGGCTTTGAGCAACCTGGGCTGGTGGGAGGTGTCCCTGCCCACAGCAGGGGGGTTGGAACTAGATCATCTTGAAGGTCCCTTCCAACTCTAACCATCCTGTGATTTTATGATTCTATGATCTGCCTGCTGATGGGAAGTGGTGAATGAATTCCTTGTTTTGCTTTGCTTGTGTATGCAGCTTTTGCTTTACTTATTAAACTGCCTTTATCTCAAACCACAAGTTTTTCCTCACTTTTACTCTTCTGATTCTCTTCCCCATCCCAACCAAGGGAGTGAGCGAACAGCTGCATGGTCCTAGTTGCTGTCTGGGGTTAAACCGCAAGAATCACCCAACCTTTTTTGAGTACCCAACTTTCTAAGTTTCTGCGGCTTAAAGGCAAAAGAAACTCCCCGTCACTGGGTCAGAAGCAGAGCCGGCAGAGTCAAGGCAACATTGCCCCCGACTTTCGGCCAGCGCTGGATCAGACTCCGTTGTCGGCACACAGATGCTGAAAGCACACAGCCCTACATGTCGGGAGCGCAAACACTGCTGCAGCATGCACACCGCGACACCGTATCGGATAGAAACTGCAATCTAATACATACGCCTTCCAGTAAATTTGCAGGTGCAGTCCGAGCGCCGGTCAAATCGTGGATGAGAAACTCTGTCCAGTCCATGTATTTTTCTTTGATTGCTGGGGAGGTTGAGGAAAGAAAATAAATGCTTAGAACTGCAGATGGCAATGGACTTGCCACATGTATTTTAGAGACATCTCCTCGGGGTTTACCAGCTCTAAAGTTTCGGATACAATTGCAATCCAGACCAGGAGAAAATCTGGTTTGTTGTCCAGTTCCCTTGGGCAACCCACACACATGGTTACATCCCAAAATAAGTGAAGGTGTTGCTCCGCTGTAGCCATTGACAGTGATTTACAACAGCGTGGCTTATCATCTCCACCTCTCTCATTCAAAACTGGCCACTGCTTGTGTAACCACTTGTTTTCTGCTTACCACCTACACTCAGATATGATTTATAAAGTCCCTTTGTATGTTCACTAATGACATCAGAGAAAAAAAAAAAAAAGCTGTACAAACTTTCCGTTCCTTAACAGGACAACAGAACTCCAGGTGCTTGGCCCCACAATGCACAAGAATCAACCCGGAAAACATCATATGTCAGCTACCGAGTCAATGCCCTTGCAAAAAAGACTTAAAGAATTTATCAAAAACTTCTACTTCATTAAAAAAAAAAAATTAATAATTTTTGAGAAAAACACTGTAAGCCTGTGTTACTTCAGGGATCCATAGCCACATGGTTTCATAAGGTTTGAACTGAAAGATATAAAAGTTGCCTCCAGGATTGAAATTCTGGTGCAATTCTTGTTGAAATCAGTAAAAGTCGGGCACCAAAAGGCAATTCAGCAAATCTCAGCTTCAGAGATTTAGACACCTCTTCAAGCACATTGTGCAACCAGAAACCAGACTTTAATTCCACCTGCCTGTAAATAGGAATTGAATTACATCAAAAACATTATTACATCCTGAAAAATCTTATTTATATGTTAGACAACCAACAGTAATATAGTTATGTTGCTAACACAGCAACACCTATAGAAGGTGAAAATCAAACATTTGAAAATTAAAATATTTCTCCTGAACAACTGGATACATGATTTAAAGACCATTACCCCACAGGGGAGGCCAGCAAAGGCTGTCATTAACTAGCATAGGTCCAAAATAATTAAATGATAGCAGCCCTCATATTTTGCTCAAAGAAAAGAAGTCCTTTGCTCCACACTTTAGGGAAATACCACATTAGTCAACCAAGAACAATCCAGTCTGAAGCACTCTGTGCTTTCTCACATATCAGGGAGGGATTTCTAAATGTTTTAAAAGCTCGGTGACTGTGACTTCGCAGCCCTTCCCAGAATTGGGTGTCAGCTACCGCAACGCCTTGACAATCCATAACCTGTGCTGTGGGACCTCTGAGAAGGTGCCGTCCTGGTGATTAGAGAATGAGAATTTCAGACTGCAAAGGCAGCAATGTGATCACAAATATTGCCGCTATTACCTCCAGCCAAGGAGACCAAACCTTCTCAAAACGCATCCTCAAGCCATCTGCTGCCAAACACTGAATTAAAGAAATGCAAAGAGGGAGCACTCAGTTTTCCCAAGGACAGTTAGAATCATCGAATGGTTTGGGTTGGAAGGGGCCTTAAAGACCACCTAGTTCCAACCCCCCCTGCCCTGGTCAGGGACACCTCCCACCAGACCAGGTTGCTCAAAGCCCCATCCAGCCTGGCCTTGAACACCTCCAGGGATGGGGCAGCCACAACTTCCCTGGGCAACCTGTGCCAGTGTCTCACCACCCTCGGAGTAAAGGATTTTTTCTAAATACCTAGTCTAAATCTCCCCTCTTTCACTTTAAAACCATTACTCTTCGTCCTATCACTACATTCCTTGATACAGAGTCCCTCCCCAGCTCTCCTGTAGCCCCTTTGGGTACTGGAAGGGGCTACAAAGTCTCCCCAGAGCCTTCTCTTCTCCAGGCTGAACAACCCCAACTCTCTCAGCCTGTCTTCACAGGAGAGATGCTCCAGCCCTCTCACCTATATTCGTGGCCCTCCTCTGGGCCCACTCCAATAGGTCCATGTCCTTCTTATGTTGGGGGCTCCAGAGCTGGACACACATACTCATGGTTAGGCTTGCTTCCCATGTGGGTGCTTGGCACACTTGGAACTTTGGCCCATACTCAGTTTATACCCTAAATACCTAATGCAATCCATACAGTTGGCCACAGACTAAGACAGAAGCCATGGCCAGCAGACCGTACATCAGACCTCGTTTCTGAGTTGTGCTCATTCCCCAAAACCCTGTTCCCCCAATACCACCTGAACTACACATTCAGTTTATAGATCTAAATGACTTTGAAAGTGTATTTAAGTGTATTTAGAATTAGCAAACCTGAACCTTTATAAAATAACGCTTAAGTTATCCTGGAACCACTCTAAGTCTTTTGCAGCACAGATTTTGCATGATTTCCACAAGATTTATGATCATTACATTACTTAAGATGAAGGAATGGCCTGAGAAGAAATGGCTTATACATGGCGCTTTCTCTCTCAACGTTTCTGTTGTGTACACCTCATCAGTTCCTGTCCACCTACATTAGGATAAAGAAAACAAGCTTAAATTTGGCACCAGCGAGAAGACAGTAATTGCTGTAATGAATGAGACTGAAGTCCCTCTAGTTCAGACTTCTGCCTCTCGCTGCGAACAGCACTGGGTGCATCAGAAAAAGGTGCAAGTTGAACTTCATTTTGGCTCATACCCACAAAGTTGTCAGCCAAATTTTGAATGCCAGAGCTTCATTACTAAGGAATGACAAATGTGATAAAAAGAACACAGTTCGAACTTTCAAAGCTGGCAGGAGGTGTGTTGGGGGGGGGGAAGAAATAGGATTTTCAAAGTTGACAACAGATTTCAGGGGCCTCCATTTCCAGATGCCCGATTTGAGATGTCTTAACGGTGCCCGATTCACAGATCTTGCTGTCAGTCAGTTCCCCTTCTAATGCCTCTCAAAAAAAAAAAAAACCAACAAATCCCTTGTCGTTTTTAAAAGACTTGCACCTCACAGCTTTTTGACACCTAAATAAGATGGGACCCCTCTCCACATTCAAATCCGGATTACGGGCTTCCAAAGTCCAAAAGTGCCAAAGCTACCTCTGTTTTCAGACTAAACAGACTCATATGAAAAAACAAGCTACCCTCCCTTTACTGAGTGGTTTCGGAGCAGTCCTCCCCAAACAAGTCTAATATCTGGTGTTTTGCTTTATTTTATTCTTCGATTTGGGTGCAGATAAAGGGACTCTGAACACCTTTGAGAGGGCACAGATTGCACTGGAAGTTTTAGGAACAGGATTTGCGCTTTTTTCTGTGCCTATAGAGCGCAATCAGCCTTCTCGGTACTACAGTTCAAGTCATTACAATGCAAATATTAATTTTTAGTAGTAATGGAGTGAATCTGAATCATCACGATGTGCAAAAAGCCTTCGAGGACCAAGCAAAACGTTAAACAAGAGTATTCAAACAAAGGGAAATCCGCTGGGTAAATGAGAATAGCTGACAGTGTATTGCACGGGTGCCCAACCTGAGCATCCATCTCAAGAAATGCTGGTGCTTTGCTGGTGTATCAGACTCGACACCTGTGAACTGAAGCACTGATTTTCAATCACTAATTCACATTTTCACTTGTTTGCTACAGGAAAAGACCCAACTGAACCTCTCCTACTGCAGACAGGCTGGAAGAACTCTGCTTTTAGAGCTCATCTGCAGCTGGCTGGCCAGCCGGTGGGACAGGAAGGTGGACAGGACAAAGGATCCTGTTCAATGGGGATCCCAAGCTGCATTAGTATTGCTATTTTCAAAATATTTTTTCCTTCCTTAAATAACCCCAGTGAGTCAGGAGTGGTTCATGGGGCTCAGATATCCATGTTTCTTCTAACTTTCAATGGATCCATCTTCCCAGAAGACCCCTGTAAACTTCCCCCACTCAGAACCTGTCAAGCTGAATGTAGCTCCAGGATCTCAGCTAACGTCTGTGGTGCCATGGGAGGCAGGGGAAACACACACACAACAAACAAAGCAAAAGAAACCTCATCAATCCTTTCAAAAAGAACCATTTCACGCAGGGAGTTAAGTCCTTCTTCAAAAGCCAAAAGCCACAGAGGATGAAAATGCGTCCTTCAGACCTTCAAATGGAAATAGTCTGATGACCCCCGTCAACCACAAAGTGGTATGGCCAGACACAGTAATTTATAAGCGCTCGACTAATGTCAACGTAATTCGTACCACACTAGCTCTCACTGAGCTGCATAGACTCCAAAGGTGATAAGAAGTCTTCATAGTAGAAAGTCCCTGGTACTTCTGCCTGGACAGCATAGGAGGAAACATCCCTCATTCTTCATAATCCAGGGAGCTGACAAAACTGGGAGGAAGACTTTTACCAATGTGTAAAATCTCCTCCAAGCAGATGTAAGTACTGAAAGGTACCTGTCCCTTTGCACACCCACCCTTCCCTCAGCAGGCACAGCTCATCTGGGAAGATGGCACCTTGGAAAGGGACTGTCACCCACCCGACAATGGGGCTCCAAATAGACCCAATGAAAAGAAAGCATTTGAGATATTCTAATTACAGTGAGGCTACTTTGGAAATTATATCCAAAGCAGTGATGGCTTGCTTGACCAAGACAATTTCTTTGAGGAAGAATTTTTTCACTTTGAGTGTGGTGAGACCTTGGCACAGGTTGCCCAGAGAAGCTGTGCCTGCCCCATCCCTGGAGGTGTTCAAGGCCAGGTTGGACGGTGCTTGGAGCAACCTGGTCTAGTGGGAGGTGTCCCTGCCCATGGCAGGGGGGTTGGAACTCGATGATCTTCAAGGTCCCTTCCAACCTAAACCATTCTATGATTCTATGAACAGTAACATAATCACACTGATTGGTCCTCTAGAGCACGAGGCTTTGATGCTCTATGAGGACACAGCTTGGCCAGAAGTTCCACTATCGCTACGAGCAACAGACCCATCTTAGTGCCAGTCCCATGGTCCTGCACAGGGTCTGCTGTGCAGAGAGGTGACCAACGTGAGATTGCACAATGTTCTGAGACCCTGGGGGCCGACTGCCATCAAATTTATCACAGCAAGTAGAAATGACTCAAGAGAAGTAGAAACACGGTAACAGAAAAAAAGACTCAGTTTTGCGATCCCACTGACGCAAAGGCCACAGCGTGAGCTGAACCGAACGATTAAACACTAGATAATCCAGAGAGGAGACAGGTATCGGCAACACTCTCACTGTGGAAAAAGCATCGGTCAGAGCTTGCACCATATTAGACACAGCCTAGTCCAAACACAAGGCACGCACCGCATAAAGAGATGCTCCCAAAATGCCAGTGCTTTTGTAACTACTTTTTTTTCCAGGTTTAGCAGGCAACACCACAGCCCCGTCTGGAGCTGCAGCTTGTGTAGGCAGATGTGCCGGTTTCCTTTGGATCGGGTTCAGGTTATCTTGGAGCCAGCATGGGTGGTTGTTTTCACACCTCTGCAGCTCCAAAGCCAAAGGCTTTAAAGCATCCTCCTGCCATAAAAATGCCACAGAACCACCTGCCTTAGAGCAAAGCAGCCCAAAACAGAGACCAGATCTGCACGTTGCTGGGCCAAGGTGTACCCGCAGCAGAGCCAATAGTTCTGCTCCAGATTGCACTCATGCAGGAAAATCCATCTGGATCTAGATCACTAAAGCAAGCCCTGAGAAAGATCCCACATTTCTCTCCCCAGTTCCTGTAGTGATGCGCCAATTCCCAGAGTCAGGATCAGCCCGATCTGGGATGGTTGAGGCTGAGCCAAGGCTTTGCCTCCTCCTAAGAGACCACAGTGAAATTATCCACACCTGCAAAAGTAAAAACCAAGTACCCCTGCTTCGCAGCAGTCTTTGCAGCACACTACCTTTGTGTTTCCCGCAGGAAAATGCAAAGCCCTCCTGCCTCCTTCAATGAAAAATATTCATTTCAGAGAGCAGCTTCTAGTTTGGCAGATATTACAGCGGATTCTTAAATTAGAAAGAAGAAGGACTCTTCTACATTAAGACTATTTATTTCCGCAGAAGTATGGGTTATAAAACTGAGCTCCCCTTCCACAGGGCGGAACTTCATCAAAACCTTCATCGGAACCTCATCAAAAAACGGATTGCGTTCCAATCGCCCTCAAATAATAATAATTCTTCCCACTTCTTTCTCTCCTTGACTCACCCTGCCCCCAACCTCTCTTGACTCCCATCCCTCTCTCTCCTTTCCACTCCCTGCCGTTTTCTCACTTTTACTCATTCATCTCATTTTCCCAAGCAAACGACTCCAGACTGTGGCTGGACCTGACTGCTCCAAACCCGGCCACTGCCACCGCAGCTGAGGACCAGGGTCTGCTCCAGCCTGGGCAGCAGTTGAAGCGCAAAGCACCATTAGCATCCCTCACCATACACCAAGTTTTCACCACCAGCCGTTCACAACCAGCCCTTTCCCTTTGCGCTGGGACCACAAAAGCCATGCAAACAGTGGTCAAAAAAGGCCAGTGCGCTGCAACCACTGCATCCCCATCATCCCCATGGACAGCCAGGACAGCTGCTTCATTCCCAGTGCACAACCGTCTGCCCCCGCGATCCTGTAAATCTCCATGCCCTGCCTCAGCCACAGAATATAATGGGTTCAGATTTATCTGCCTCTCTAGAGAAATAAGAGATTAAAAGAACATTTACAGTCCCATGAAAGCACTGAGTCACAGGCGCTCCATTCAATGAATATGAGATACTATTATCACATTACCAACTCCTGGGATTTTATCTAGTCTCCTATTAGTTGCTGTTTTTCCTAAAGCCACTTCTCCCAGGGTCATGGGTTTATATGAAAATCCTTATTTTGTTTTGTCTTTTTTATTATTTTTTTTTTTCAAGAACAGTACACTGCAAAGCACAGGAAAAACCTTGAAATCTGAAAGACTGAGAAGACAATGGAAAGAACATGCACTTTTTCTTTTTTATTTTCCCCTTTTTACGATTTGTTTTTCCCCCCCAAGCCCCTCCCTTGCCTGACAAGAGCAAGACTCAGGAATTTGAACTGCCACATTCAGTAAAATAAATGAATAGAAGCACAAATACCTTATGTGGTTACAGCACCTAAATAAGCTACTCCTCACAAACACCTTTACGTACCCCATGGATACCCATGCCCTTCCCAGCCACAAGGGAAGGCATGAGAAGCACAAACAGAGGTTGAGTGGGCCAAGTCCATGCTTCCAGCCTCCAGGAACCAGAGAGCAAGTAGTGTGCCACTACTTCAAAATAATACGTAAAGCATGATCATGGAACCACAGAATAGTTTGGGTTGGAAGGGACCTTTAAAGGTCATCTACTCCAAACCCCCTGCAATGAGTAGCGACATCTTCAACTAGACCAGGATGCTCATCCAACCTCATTTTGAATGTTTCCAGCGATGGGGCATCTGCCACCTCCCTGGGCAACCTGGGACAGCGTTTCACCACCCTCACCATAAAAAAGTTCTTCCTTGTATCTAGTCTAAATCTACACTCTTTTAGTTTAAAGTCATTATCCCTTGTCCTGTCACAACAGGGCCTGCTAAAAAGTCTGTCCCCATCTTTCCTGTAGGCCCCCATTAGGTACTGGAAGAGACCATAAGGTCTCCCTGGAGCCTTCTCTTCTCTCAGCCTGTCCTCATAGCAGAGGTGCTCCAGCCCTCTGATTATCTTTGTGGCCCTCCTCTGGACTCACTCCACATGTCCCTCCTGTACTGAGGGCTCCAGAGCTGGACACGGTACTCAAGGTGGGGTCTCACCAGAGTAGAGCAGAAGGGAAGAATCACCTCCCTCAACCTGCTGGCCACGCTGCTTTGGATGCAGCCCAGGATGCAGTTGGCTTCCTGGGCTCTGAGCACACATTGCTGGCTCATGCCCAGCTTTTCATCCACCAGTACCCACAAGTCCTTCTCCGCAGGGTTGCTCTCAGTCCCTTCATCTCCCAGACTGTATTGATACCAGGGTTTGCCCTGACCCACATGCAGGACCCTGCACTTGGCCTAGTCAAACCTCACGAGGTTCATACAGGTCCACTTCTCGAGCCTGTCCAGGTCCCTCTAGATGGCATCCCGTCCCTCAGGAGTGTCAACCGCACCACTCAGGTTGGTGTCATCAATAATAATACAAAATAACACATAATGCAGGACTGAACACCTGTGTCTATCTACCTACCTAGCATTTGAGCACATGGAGTACAAGCTTGCAGATATGAGGACAACCTAACACTAGTCCATCTGAGAGGACCCGAGCTGCTGCCACAAGTAACAGGGCCTGAGACAAGTAATAACATCAAATTATATTCATTTTTGTCCTTACTTTAAAAAATAAAATCATTAGAAAAAAAATGTTTTTCATGGTGGTTTTTTTTTCTTTTTAATAACCCAGGATCACCAGCAACCTGTCAACACCTCTACTGGAGAATCCCCACTGGACCATCAACCTCTAAACAAAAGAGTTTCAATTTTCTCATGTATGAAGTGCAGAACAGCATCTTAAAAACCTTTATAAAATGGTTTAAAATCTTCGGGATAAATCTGCTAAGTGACAACACTCTCATTATGGCAACTATTCTTATTATTAAAAATTTAACTCCTTCCTAGCATTGGACGGAATAAAAATGGTTCACAAAAAGGAATTATAGCTGGACAGCACCCAGACAATCCTTGCTACTACATTATGAAATAAACTAAATATCAAGATGTAAAAAAAATAAATTTTCTAAACAAGTAATTCAGGATATTCAAAAGTTTATATACAGATATTCTATAGATATTTAAGATATGCAGTTTTTGAAAAGGTAAATCGCATACTGCAAAAATATAGAAACCTTATGAAATTGGTATTTTCTTTATTTTTAAAGTTGTCACACATTTGATGCAATATTTATATGCTACAAAAGTCTTAACATATAAATGTTATAACTATGTTATAAAGGTCTAACCGATAGAGTCAAAATGAGATGTCTTTATATCAAAATAACATAGAATGCTAAAACAATTTGTTTAGACTTCACCCATCAAAACAATTTGTCAAAAGTGACATGTTCTCACAAAATATTTCCATTTAGATAAAACAGCATTTTGACAGAAAATGGTTGAATCCAAACATTCTCATTTGGCTTGCTGAACTATGTATGTCCTTCTGAACCAGACTGGATGCAGAAATGGGATGGGGTGTGAGTGCTGTCCCTGCTCCAGGATCCTCCTGGATCCTGGAACTCCTAAGCAAAGGGCTCAGGCTGTGTCTACGATGCTTTTGAACCATCCCCAAGTCCTTCAGGGCAGGGAACATCCTCTGCTACATACCCTACAAAGCCTAGTACAAGATCCCCCATTAGGAATTTCCAAAATAAAATAAATCAAAAAATCATTTTAAAAAACCTACTTAGTGATTTAATGGCTTTTTCTATAAAAATGACTGTTCATTTTGGATTCTTTTGTGGGCTGCCTGGAAAAAGCCAAATAGAGCTAGAGACATCTTCAAACAACTTTCTTGCTTAAAACTTCAAACAACCTTCTGTTCTCACACCAGAGTTCTGTGGTTTGAATTGGATCACAAAGTAATGAAAGTGCAGTGGGGGGGGGGGGGGGAAAGTGCAGAAAAAGCTGTTGATCTGATTTCCTGATGATGCAGCCCATAAATATCAAGAGATACCAACTTCAGAGCTCAGACATCACCTTCTATACACCTGTCTTAAATATGGAAAGCCTTCAAAGAAAAAAATTCTATATAGGGGATTTTCATGGAAACGAGAAGTTATAAGCAACTGTCCATCAAAGAATACATGTGCTCAAAATACATTCCTGGAATCAGCAGCACATTGTAGTCCCATTCATATGAATTTACAACAGATTAATAAACAGATGTTAGAAGTGTGAAATCTGTAGGAGAATAAGTAGCTCTTGTATACTGCTAGAAGATGCCGCTTCAAGCTATCGATTGATCTACCACCTCTTATAACTGTTAATTATCTAATATTTTTTTATAAATAAAACTGAAAATGTGTAAACTTCAAATTAATCTCATTTGTTTAGCCCACATGACCTACTTCATATAATAAAAATACCCCACAGGATTTTTTAATTGTCTTTAAAACACTTGGTGAGCTCTGTTTTTTCAGGCTACCCAAAACACCCTCATCCCAGTCCTAAGAGAAGACCACCCACGCTGCATTTTCTATGCTCTTGACCCAAGAAAGGGCCATTGCAGAGACTTTAATCAAATTCTGCATGCAAGAGCACACCTTGATTAGAAAATGTAAAGAGAAGTAAAACCGAAGAAGGGCACAAACACATGCTTTAGGTTTTCACATGAATTCCCTTACGTTTTTTTTCTATGCAATTACAATGAATTTCAGCATAATGCGACTGTTATCCTTCCTGCTGCCGTTCAAGGTTTCCAGAAAGGATCCACTTATATTCTCTCAGTCAAAACGAGCAAATTCACATGCAAAAAAAAAAATGTTTCATTGTCCACAGGAGACTTTACTTCCCAACATCCTTTGAGCCCTTCACAGACATACACACTATTCCCCTTGGGTTTCTCTAGTCCTTAATTAACTGTTATCTTTTTAACACTAAAAAAGCAGCGGGTGGTTTGGGAGTTCCTTTTCATTTCTTGAAGCTTGCTGTGGCCTGGGCTACGTCTCCAACCCAGCTGTGGGAACTACAGGTGGAAGAATGAAAGGACGTGGATGTGGGATGCTGTTGGAGAAAAACGCGCGTGTGTGTGTGCAGCCAGGTTGAGCGGATGCTATTGCAATGAAGTCACTTTTTTGAATGATGCAAGATCCCACAGCAATCCTCTCCAGTAACTCACTGCAGCTCAGGAAGCCCAGCAAGACACTTTGCCAAGCGAGAAATAAATGGCCAAAGGGTCACCACCAGCAACTGCTGAGGTACCTCCACACAGTAGGTTCAGCTGTCCTCACCCCCAACGCAACTTTACAGAAACAAACACGCTCTCCTTGAGAGCCCGCTGCTGTGGCTTTCTGCTTACAAGTTAAACTGGCCAAGATCAGAAGAGAAATTTGCCTAATAAATCCCAACAGCGCGGTGACCTGTGTGCCATTAACCCGTATCAGCCTGCCTTGATTGACTGAGTACAACGGCCTCAGGTACCCATCCTGTGTGCAAGCTGCAGTAAATGATCTACTCATAAGTACTGTGATTAATTACTTCCCTTCAGTTAAAGTCAATACTCTACTTGCACTGGATTATTTAAAATAAAGAAAAAGGGATAAAAAGGAGAGGTGTGTTGATAATGGGAAGCGACTTTGCTCTATCTTGGTGGCGTTATCTATCAATTGCAATCAGATTATGTAGATAAAGAACAGCAGCAAATTTATCAGCTCTGTTTGCACTTGTCACGTCCCTTCGCTGCGAGAAGACTTCGGGCAAGCACAGCCAGGGACCAGCGAGGTGCAGCACCGCTCTCCCTGGGGAGTACAGGAACCAGGGCGGAGGGAAAGCAAGACGCGAGTGGGAGACGGCAAGAGGAGAAGGAAACTCAAGGAAACTCACCTCTTCCCACCCTCAGCCTCGCAGGGGTACAACCAGTCCATTCACCTGATCTCTCAACACAAATGCAAGTCACCTGCGGCCATCCAGCCTCAGCAGGGAGGCATTCAACTCGTCAGAGTATTTACCATGCATAACCCCATCTCTGTATTTTTTTAAGGTTTGGTTTTTTTTTTTAACATTAATTTCACCTGGACCGCAATTCTGAAACCTTGCCATCCAGACTTGGGACCAAACGATGGGTGAACTGGGAAGACCAGCCGCCTGGCAACTTACTCGGGAACACCAAAGATCCTCCAGACACAAACATTTTTACTTGGGTCAGTTAACTGTTCTCTTTTATCTGCAGGCATGAATGAAGGCTGATTATTCTGATTTTGCTACAGTATCCAATGTGGTAAAAAAGGGATGACCTTACTCTTGGCTACCTATGCAATAAATTAGGAGGAAACCTGATACATCACTACACAGGTCACAGCGTTTCACTCAGAGCAAGCGGTTTCTGCTTCTCCAAAACTTCTTCCCTTCATTCTTACCTAAACAGAGGTTGTACGCTCTTTACGCATAGCAAAAACATTGCTCCCTGCCCAATTCAATTCTAGGCACAAGGTAACTAAATCACAC
>NW_009647856.1:9293449-9333239 GCF_000708025.1 Charadrius vociferus | reverse complement strand
CAGTCTCAGACATGTACACACGCAGATAAGTTCCCTGGAAGGTATTTCTGAAAGCCAGGCCATGCCCGGCGTTTGAAAGCTCTGCACAAACCATATAACCATAGGGGTTCCTCCATCATTAGTATCAATGTCCATTAGGGTGACGGCTCACTGTGAAAATGAGCATCCAAACTCCACAGCTCTCGCCACTTAACCCCAAGCCTCCACATACGTTCCTTGATTATTTTTTCCCCCACTCGCATTAAGCGCCATGCTCAAGGCACAGAAGAGATGCATCATGTGCGATGAGAGCTCAAACTCCCAATCTTCAGACCCAGGAGTCCTAATGAACACCTTGTCAAATCAGCAGTTCAGGAGCATTTGGTGGCAGGAATGGGGTGGGGGGGAACCTGGTATTTTGATTGTAATTTCTAAATCCATTTTTATCCCATAGAGATAAAAAATAATAATAATAAAATTGTAAGAGCGCTTTTTTTTTTCCCAGGCATAATCAGCACCTTAACCAAAGTGCTCAGAAGCAGCCCAGGTCACAGACCTCAGAGCGTGACCGCAGGAGATGGGTTATGCGTGCACCTATAGGAGCCGCAGGTACATACGCCAGATTCCCTGCACAAAACCGCACTTAGCAGGTAGCTGCACAGCTATTTGCTTCCAAACTGTAGCCCCTCTGGGTGAAAAACCAAGAAAGCATTTAGTCATCTTTGCAGGCGCAGAGATCTGCTGTTGCAGGCAGACAGAGATGCACAAACACTGTAAAATCCCGATTTAAAAGTGTCGAAAACCATCGGGAAGGATGCATGCGTGCCGCTTGCCCATCATCACCTTAGTAAAGCCCACGCATAGCACTTCATATGCTCCCCATGTATGGAAGAGAAATTTAGGAAGAGGAAAAAGTTATGTCTAGAAAGCAAAATGCCATAATTTCTGGATAAATCCCCACCCAAGTCAGCATCCATAACCACAGCCAGAACTATCGCAACGTAGCCATCAGCTTGGTTCATACCTTGAGTTAGTATCTTTGACCACCTTTGGGCACACACTGGACCATGCCAAGAGCTGTTATGAATTAGTCTGGGGGTCTTTCACATAATACTGCATGGCACCAGATCTCTCTGACGTTAGGAAGCGGAGCTGGGAGAGGAAAGGAGGTCTGGAGATTACCTGATCCTGATCCAAATGCCAAACATTCTCCCCTTGGCTCTCCTTTGCAAATGGACATGAGAGGCACTTCTATGCCCTGTCTCTTTGGGATCTCACAGGTCAGCCCCAAATAGAGTCTGTGCCATAACAACATCTAAAAGTTATGGGCCACTCTGTAAGGGGATGTCATTGCAGCATAAATATCGTGCCCAAGGCTCTGACCTCACGCCTCCAAACCCCAGCCAATTATCTCAAATACTAAGTGCCTTTTCTCACTTCTAAATCCTGCGGTCGTTTTCTGAAGGCTATTCTTTGGAGACAGCTCTGTAAAATGCAGCAAATTTGCAGCAGCACGATGTTCTTGCACAAAGCATAAACCGTTTCACTGCACAATTTCCTTTTTTCCCTGGCAATGCCAACAGTCTACAGCAAATATCCACTATGAACAAAAGCACCAAAACATAGAAGACACATAGCGTAACCTGATGTCCAAGAAATCCATTCTGTTTTTTTTTTTCCATTTGCCATCTTCTATACAAAGATGATAATTAGTGGGGATGATGCTTGCAGTTTATTGTATGCATTGCATTGTTTAACACACTACAGAAGAATAATTAAGACAACTCTCTCATATCTTTTGGGAAACATCAATTAAAAAAAAAAAAGTCCAAGTTTTTGTTAATGGTTAGAGAGTTTTTTTCTATTACCAAATTCACCAGATACGTATGAGACCCAAAGAACAGCCAAAAGCACATTTTTTACTTTTTCTCCCTATAGATAAACACTACAAGTCTAGATTCACTTCACCCTACACAACCTATCCAAAATTTAAGCGTCTGGTCTCACATTATCTGAGATCATGAGGTGTTATGGCTACAGGCAGGCGAAACATGTCCCCAGCTGGATGGCCACAGACTGGCAGTCTCAAACCGGGTCTTCTTCTGAAGACACAAGCAGTGATTTGAACGAAAAAGCAAGCCATCACTAGTCTCAGCCTGGACGCCCAACCCAAGGGCAAAGATGCATCTCAGAGATGAGAGGCAGAGGGACACCTCGTGGGAAAACCCTTCCAGGACTCAGGTTGGAGGCTGGTGCCACAGTGCTCGATTCGGTGAGGTACAGTGCTGTGAGGTACAAGCAGCAAAGCAGGATGCACTAGGTCTAATTTAAGGACTTTCCCATAGTTCTCCCCAAATCTCACTGCTCATGCCCAGAGCATGGGACAACACTGGAAACTTAACCATCCCCATGACCCAAGAGTGAGCCAGCACACTCCCAGATTACCATGGCAATAGCCAACGAACCTCATTCACCACAGCTTCACCTTCTGACACCCCACGGAGTGGAAACATATGTTTGGAGAGGGTTTTTTTTGTTAAAAAAAAAAAAAAAGCAAAACTCATTTTGCACTTTGCAGCCCATTCTGTAATTAATCAGAATTGTATTGCCAGCTTCTAATGATCGAAACCCATTTAATCATTTTGGAGCCTCTCGGCTGTGTGACGTAAGAGCCACAAATCAGAACCTAGGGGGGCCTTATGAACATTCATCACGCATCCTTCCCGAAATTAATGGTACACAGTCTAAGCACAGCCAGGCCCCATGAGGTGCTTAACATCCTATGCACAAGATGTAAATTCATAATCATCAGCGCAACACCATCAAAGAAATACTCCATCAAGGCTCATTTTGCAGTTGCTAAACATGTGTTTCCCTCACTTGAAACTAAAAAAGGGCTTGAACTATAAATCCCAGGATCAAAAACATCCCCCAAACTTTGAAGAGTTTAGATCTGAATCGGAGATCAACGTGGCACATTATGCAAGGCATCATCTGAAATGAGAATAACCACGTGCTGCAGGATTTGAAATGCCAGCAGCTTTTCCATAGTGCTCCAAACCTCCCCTTTGAATTCTAAAATTTCAGCTTCTGCATCACTCTGGGACACGCTGACTGAAGATGACGATGCTCTGATGAATCCAAATGCCTTCCTTGCTAAACTGAAGGCTCCCAAATCTTAGTGCAAAGCCACGGTTTGCTCAGCTGGTTTGTGAGCTCTTAATCGCATCTTCAAGACACAATATTTCCTCCAAGTTTTTGTGGCTGCTTTGTTTCCAAATAAATTTTGTAGATGTTCTACAGGAAAGAGGGCTTCCAAATGGACCTACCTCCTGATGTCCAGGCTGACAAGTTCAAGGACAATAGCAGAATGGCTCAAAGCAAAGCAAGACCCTATGGAAGGGGTAGCTTCAGTAGTCAAATACATATGGTGCAGAAGCCTTACACGGCCAGGGACTCCTCAGTGACTTTCCCAGGGTGGCTTAGCATGGGAAAATTGCAGGATTTACGTCTTGCTTCTTTAGGCTCTATACTCATCATGGCACAGCCTCTTCAGTAAAACTTAGTACAATACATAACAGGACAGTTTCCTACGCTTTGACAAAGTTTTCCCCGGATACATCTTCTAGATCAACTCCATCACTTTAGGAAGTAGCTGCATTTTTACACCACCACCTGGAAATGCTGACTTTCCCCTCATTTCTTCATCCATTCCCAACAGTGACAGTGTGGGAAAAAATCTTTTCTTGCTACAAACACGGGAGGTAGATGCTCTGCCTCACAACACAAAATAAACCATCAATCAGGAAGGGTTTCCGCACGTCCTTAAGCTTATTTGCATGTTTGTTTGTCTTCCTTTAGTGACCAAAAATCAAATAGGAATAAGAGCACACACACAGAGACACAGAAACAAACCATTCAGGTATTCAGAGCAAAAGTTTCCCAGTGTCACACGCAATGTCCAGAATTGACCCGGAATTTGGAATCTGGGTGAAAGGAATTGATTTTTAATTGTCATCAGGAAAATGTTTTATAGGAGCATCACTTAAATCTCTGCACTGCATAACAGCTACCTCCACGGGCTCCAAGGGGCATATGGTCCGCTTCAGGAAGCAAGCCCCTTCGATGGTGACTCGGAGCCCACATTATCATGCGTAATGAGGGAAAAAATCAAGTGCAAGTCACAGCTGGCTTGGGATCATGCTGGCGCTTGCATCTGCCACTAGCAGCTTCCCAAGTTCTCTATCTGCATGCTCCTCCTGAGCAAAATCCAAGGTGCCCCTAGGTGCATCTGAAGGAATGCTCTGCTGGAAACATGACAGTAGACACGTTGGCTTGTCCTTGGCCTAAAAGAGCACAGAAAATCCTCTCATGTCTGCTCAGCTCTAACAGACATAATTTAATCTTCAACCTGATCAAAAAAGGTCCACTGAAGAAACATGTACGCCATCTCCAGCATGCTCTGGATCAAGTCCTTTGTGCTATTGACCCTTCCCAGCTCCTACAGCAATGCACAGAAAGTCACCTCCTTCTCTGATATAAAGACCCAAAACTGTGCCTAACTTAGAATATGAATGATCGGGGGAGGGGTGGGGGGGGTTAAGTCTCCACAGATATCTTCAATGGCGATTATTTAAGTTTTACTTATTATATCACCACACTAACTACCCAGGCCTAGTCTTACAGTTGAGATGGCATTTCCATTCCAAAACTCCTCTGGGGGAAATTACGGGAGAGTGGGGAAGGGAAATTATATGCAATTACCAAGAACGGCTACTTACAATCTCTCAATTTTTAAAGAATATTTCACAAAAAAAACCCACACTCAGACATCAGTTAAACTGACCCTGTCAAAAAATGAGTGGTTTGCTATGCTTTCAGGGCCAATCTTCACATTTTTCTGTGGTTTCTGCACTTTGTAGCTCCACAGCATCAGAGTATGTGCCCCAGGAGGTGTGTGAATGGGGAAGAACAACTCAAAACAGGCACTGCTGGATATTCAAGGTGTGGAGATCTCCGCTGTCATGACTGAGGCACACAGCTCAGGGGTCTTTGCTTGAATAAGGACATTGGTCCTGAATGACAAGTCTCAAATCTCAACTGTTATATATTTTGTTCCGTATTCACGTGGTTTGCGCCAAATAGTCGGATGATGTCAAATGGTGGCTCAACACAGAGCCAAAGAGCCAGTACTAATAAAACATACTGTCTTCTCAACCAAATTTTTATTAGGAGCTTCATCATTTAACTGTAAAATAATTTACATCCTTCCATCCCTTGGCACTTAAATGCCTTTAATGGAGGATTTTCCTGGTTTGTGTAATAGATGGAAGGGTTTTTTTGCAACAACCATCGAAGGGAGGTTTTACCTAAAATGGTCTCGAAGGTACCTTCCAAAAATCCACCCCATTTCACCTGCTGCCAAAGAACAGGGAAAGCTCAGGAAATCTCTACTCGCAGAAATGCCTGATGTCTGCTCACAGCCTTTTCCTGCAGCATTTCCTTGGAAATACAGCTTCTCATTCACAGTCTCTGCCTCACGCTGCAATTACTCCTTTCCTCCCGTATCTTTGTTCCTCCAGCACAACTTGTACTAAACGTCAACTCCAAAACCAATGGTTTAGTCACAGCAGCGGCTGCAGTGTTATCCTGCCGACTGTGACCAGAATTGCAAGCAGCAGAAGGCAAAGCCGTGGGGTCTCAACTGCTCATCTTAAGCCCTTCGAGCACCCTGAACGGAGCTCAAGCCCCAACAAAACATGCTTTCCTTGCAGGAGGTCAGGAGCTGCAGCAGAAATTGGTTCTGCCAACGCTTCGGGCTGGATCAGGCAACTATTGCAGCTCAACACTACTGCAAGCAGGTTTGCTCCATCAATCTTTGCCGAAGACGAACCCTCCTGCTGGGCAAAGGGCTTGGGCTTTGATCCATACGGACACAATCTCACACATTGCCTAAAAACACTAAAAAAATAAATATAGCCCTACATGGGTTTGGAGGAGCAAAGCTTCCTCAGTTTCTAACACAACCCCTCTTTTTTGTCACTGCCCGTAACATGGCACAAACCTCACAGGGACATACTCCATCCAGCCAAGAGGGATAAATTTCAGTTCCCAAAGCTGCCCACGACAAAAACAAGTGCTTCTAGATCAGTGGTTGAGGGAGAGGGGTAAAAAGAAAAAAACAGGGGGCGGGGAACCCAGCACTTTTACTCCTTTTCATGACAAAAGGAGCTAGCTGAGAAATGCCCCAGTCCATGCACCTGTGTCCAACCCCACCACCACCACCCATGCAAAGATACATCAGTGTCCAAGTTTGAGCGGATCCTCAGCTCACTGAGCAGCCCTGTCCACAGATGCCTTCCCAAAGTTAGCTCTACCCCTCTGATCACCCTTGCTTTTACCTCTCTACTGTGTCTCGTTTGCTCTTCACTCGCATAGTCCAGCTGTGGAAGATTCAAACGGCTCCAGTCCTGCTGTTACCAAAGAAAAATCAGGTCTCCGAGGATTTTTTATTATTCTTTTTTTAAAGTATTGCAAAGCCATCGAGCACAGAACTAATATATAACCTGATCTCTTCCTGGCCCTTTGTTGTGACAGTGAACCATAAAGCAATGATATGAGCACACCCGAGCCCCGGCTTTGCCAACAGCCTGAACTGGAGAAGTGTTTCAATCTCCCTTCATAAAACTGTGCAGCAAACCAGCACAGAAGCGTCCAAGCCTCACTGCCCACGTGGGGCCAGACTCCAGAGCACTTTTGGCTCGTTCTGGTCCTTCAAGCAGCAGCGAACTGGGTGCTGAAGGCTTCCAAAACTCAAGAGATGCCTGCTTGCCTATGTTCAGAAATGACCAACATGCTCAAGTGATCTCCCTGCTGGGTAATGAAAACCTCAGTCGGGGTCCCATAGCACCTAACAGCTGGGATGGTAGAGTATGGCTGACTCAAGGTGTCAGAGAAGAAGAAAGTCAGGCTGTGCTCTCTGCCTTGAAAATCCAGATATGCACCATAGGGGCAGGATGAAATAACTCGTTCTTTGATATTCAGGCATCTTCCAAACAGGAGAACAGGTATCAGGAGAAAACAAACAGATCTGAGTACAGTGCTGTGTACAGAAATGAACTAATATCAAGCTTGACTGAAAAAGTTGATTAAATTAGTTTAATTTAAAAGCCCAAACAAACCCTGAAGGAGGTTCTTTGTTTATTGCTTTTTACCAACAGCCTGCGTTACTGAAGAAGCACCATGTGGGCATGAAATATTTATTCATTAAATCTTTCATAAAGCTCCACACTATTGGTTTCACTCAGGATATATTTATAACTTGTCAAAGTCCACGAAAATCACTACTTTTCTTTCCCCCACCTCCATCCCCCTCCAGACTGTTTATAAAAGGATTAGGCTCTCAGTTTTCATTGCAATAAGCCTGATCCTCATCTCCACTGTTGCTTGTACACAAGGTGCTCCTTCTTTAATCATTGCAGGATAGTTCTAGTTAAAGTAGTTCAGCCTTCCCTGTGCCACCCAAAAGGGACAGTCACAGCGCTGCAAACGGTACTGCCGCTTGACCGTGTTCCTGCCATGGGAATGGCAACATCACTCAATTACAGAGGAAAGCACCGTGCACCGGCAGCAATACATGGAAATAAAAGTCAGGATAGACAGTCCACCCAAGCAAGGGAAAAGCAGTCAGAATGTGCATTCGCTTCAGTATTGGTGTGTCTGAGTCATTTGCTATCAAACCTCCCTCCATCAGTGAAACCCCTTCTTGAACCCTTCCTTGGCTGTCAGCCAGCCTACAGATTAAACCCACGCTCCAAGTTGGGTTAATAACACACTAGCGTAAACGGTGCTATATTACCCTCAGTCTCCGCTGCAAAACTATGTAATATTGTTTTACTAGGTTTACTGACTATATAGCTCAGTCCAGTACTGGAATGAGGACAGGTTATACTTATCAATGAAAGTACTTTCCACCTATAAGTGTGCAAAAAGCCAAGATTTGCATGGAGACTGTGCAGGGACAATTCCCAATTAGTGAAACTGTCACCTCTCTAAGAAGTTGCACTGACACCTCGTCTAGGTGTGGGCCAAATTGAATTTCCCCAAATAATCCTGAGCAATAAAAAAAAAAAGCACCCGAAAACAGATGCTGAGCAGGCACTTTGGGTGCACCGCAGGGTCCCGCGTAGTTTTGGTGGTCGCAGTCACTGCGTGCATCCCTGCCTCGTTGGACCACGAGCTGTCTGGTCAGGCCTGCTCCCAATTCCCTTACTCCATTTGTTTGTGAGAATAAATAAATATAAATACAGCATAAGCAGATGTCGTTGTCCCTGGAAACCAGGCTTGCTGGGTATGTTTCTGCTGAAATGGCTTCTTACTGGAAAATTAGGTTTTGATTAAAGTGTGTTCTTTCCTTGTTTTTAATTAGCAGAGTCTACTTCATGTGCAAGCTTTAGGCTTTTTTTTTTTTTTCTTTTTTTACTGGAAACCTGAACTATCTTGCCTGGCTTTGGTTTTTCAAATGCCTGACCCTCAGCAAGGGCTGGGTTGCCCCAGCACAACAGCACCTTGTGGGGCATTGAGTAGAAGACATCTCAGAATGACTCCACAAGGAGACACCAGACACTCCTGACAGAAAGTCTAACCCAGGCCAAAGGGTTAGGAGGGACCAGCACCCACATACCAATCCCATAAGGCACTGCTGCAGCTCAAGACAACGTTTTGGATATTTAATCCCAGAAACACCTGTCCTAACATTTTTTTAGGGGAAAAATGATGACTTCTTCCCAAATGAAAATACTGATGAGAACAAAGCAGAGGCTTCATATTTATGGTTTTTGTGAAGGGGCAAAATACCTTTTCTAAGTCACTACCACCAAAAACTCAGTAGAGAAGCACAAAGAGCAACCCCAGCTGATGAAACTTCATCGCAGGGGAAATATTCCCCTTAGCAGAGAGCCCAGCAGTACCCCACGGCCACCTACCTAAACCACGGGGTCACTGCAGAGCCACAGCTGGGAGCCTTGTGGTAGAACTCCACCACACTCCCGAAAAACTTGGAACAAATGGACCTATGTTTAACCAAGCATTGATTTTTCCCCTCAATAACCTCCATCACTCATGGCGGTCCCAGCCAAAGCCACAGCAGCGCACACCCCACATTTCCCACTCACACAGTGTTTCTTTGTCGAGTATCACCACGGAAGCACCATGATAAATCATTTACTCTCGAGTCCGCCTTACAAACCCGCCAGCATCTCATCCCTGCAAGGTTCTCTGCAGCTATGCTCCTAGACCTGAAAAATTATATTATAAAAGGAAACTCAAAATGGAAAAGGTTGAGCTCAAGCCCGGCAGAGCTGGAGATGCTCAAAAACTCTGCATTTGATAAAGTCTACAACTCAAAACTTTTTGCAAAGCCTTGTCCCGCTGGCCGGGCTGCGCCACGTTTGCACAGTAGCTCAACAATTACTTACATTCCCAAAAGACAGGCGGGGGCCTGTTACACTCAGTTTACCCCAAAAGGGCCTCACTTGGCAATATTAAGTCTTTACAAAGTAACTAAAGCCAGCAGTACATGCAAAAGATTTGCAGTTTCACACAGTAGTGAAAAGACCATTTTCCTCATTAAGGCAACATTATCCTGATGCTGCACGAGAAATGGGCTCACCCTTGAATTTTCACATCCCAGACTGAGTCATCTGAGTTACAGCAAAGAAGGGAAGGAAAAAACTCCCGTGGGTGCTGTAATGACAGCATTTTCTTCTTGGGAGTGAGTCTGCGAGGGGCTACGTGGGGCTGGCAGGGAGATGCCAAGCCACAATATGCTCCAGCGATTTCCAGCTGCTGCCAGCTCCCAAGAGACATCAGAGTCAACTGGCACAGCTCCTGCTTGGGCAAATTTTAGCCCAAACACCCCCGGCTCTACAGCAAAAGCTGGCGTTATTTTTACCTCCCCTCTGCCATCGTTAGGAGAGCAAAGAAAAAAATATGCTATTTTTTTATATGCTCGTTAAGTATAATCTTGAAAATGTTCTATGCCAATGCATAAAGCTGCCTACTATGCTAATAGAATATTTAATTGACATTTATTTGCTGACTAGTTATTTATGCTAACGTCACCCCTGCATAATTAATAGTCTGCTAAAGTCGACTTGAAAAGCAAACATAAAACACTATACCAGAAGTCATTTACAGTATTTAAAAGAAAGAGATCCTGCAATCTATTTACATTAGGTTAGTCTAAACTTGGTTTTGATGGAATAAGAGGATAAGGATTGGGCAAAGAAGATACAAAAAAAAAGAAAAATCTATATACTATAGAAATATCCACAGTCTTTGACAGTACAACCTGCCAAAGAAGATTTCCGAGTTTCATTTTACTTGGCTTGAGGGCCCAGTTCTTAGCTGATGTAAAACAGCATAAGCTCAGTGAATGCCTACTGATTTTCTCCAGCCTCAAGCTCTTAGGAAGTAATATTTCAGGTGAGCCTTCAGTGAAAGAGCTAAACCGGGGCCAGATCTGCTCTCAATTATACCAGTAGAAAAGCAAACTCATCTCAGATAAGTCGGTGGAGGAAAGCCAACTTCTCACAAAGATAAAAGAAGTCCACCCGGCCCATCTGATCCCTCTACCTGCACTATTATCACAGACCTGCAGGCATAGCTTAAGTTTTATTTCCTCTGGGATGAGATTACCAGGGGGAAGTTGGCTTTGGTTAAAAAAAAAAAAAAAATAATCTACGATCACGTTTTCTGAGAGAGAAGCTCTGGAGGCCCTCATCTATTTTCAGAAACTTTATCTCTGCGTCACTCTCTGAAGAACCTGTGGACACAAGTGACCTCCAAGAATGATGCTGAAAGGCAAGTGTATGGGCCACATCTCCACCACCCCTCCAGCTGTGCCCCTCAAAAAAGCCTCCTGTTCATCAAGGAAGTCTTGAATGACACCAAATACACACCCTGAGCAGAAAGTGACTGCTCAAGGTTTGCTCCTCTCTTTGCTCCTGTCTCGCCATCTCCCCTTACTGCTCCTGTTCCCAACCCATGTACCCCATGTTCTGCTGTAGTTTCAGCCCCAACGTAGTTTCAGCCCCAGCATCTAAGCAGTACATCCATTGATGATTTCACCTGAGTACTATCAAAATGGAAAAACTGTCTCAAAGTTATTTCTTCCATCTATCTATTCATCTCTCTGACATCTTGCACACAAATCAGCTGTGACACACAGCTGACCAGCTTTTGACTATGCAGAATCCAGTGAATCCTCATGTCATAAGTTTTGACATGGCCAATCAGATCCACGTCTCGCCTCTCTTACACCAGTGATCTCAAACAGAAGGATTTAGCTCTGTGAGAGATTTAGATAATAGTTTAAAAAAAAAAAAAAAGAAAAAAGTTACCATTTGAAGGCAACCTGGTTTGCTGTGGCACAAGTATTATCTCCTTTATCATCCATACCCTGCCCAGAATCAGATCCAGCACTTTGAATCTGAGTGAAACTGCTCTAGTTTGGCCTGGATCTAGGCTAAAAGTTAACCTGACTTGAGTGAAACACAAAAACCTATTTCAAATAGTAACCAAATGATGACATTCACCTTCACAGAAAGTCTGGACAAGCAAAATGCTTTGTGTCCACCACTTTTAATGGCATATTTCATAGAACTGTAGAACAGTTTGGGTTGGAAGGGACCTTTAAAGGTTACCTAGTCTAAGCCCCTGCAATGAGCAGGGATGTCTTCAACTAGATCAGGTTGCTCAGAGCCCCATCCAAACTGACCTGGAGTATTTCCAGGGATGGGCCATCTCCCACCTCTCTGGGCAACCTGGGACAGTGTTTCACCACCCTTCCTTGTGCTGAGGCCTCAGAGCTGGATACAGTACTCCAGAGGGTCTCACCAGAGTGGAGCAGAGGGGAAGAATTACCTCCCCTAACCTGCTAGCCACGCTGCTTTTGATGCAGCCCAGGACACAGTGGGCTTTCTGGGCTCTCAGCGCACATTGCCAGGTCACGTCCAGTTTTTCATCCACTAGTACCAAGACGTTCTCCTCAGGGCTGCTCTCAATCCCTTCATCTCCCAGCCTGTATTGATACTGGGGGATGCCTCAACCCAGCTGCAGAACCCTGCACTTGGCCTAGTCGAACCTCAGGAGGTTCACACAGGTCCACTTCTCAAGCCTGTCCAGGTCCCTCTGGATGGCATCCCATCCCTCAGGCGTGTCAGCCGCACCACTCAGATTAGTGTCATCCACAAACTCACTGAGGGTGCACTCGATCCCACCATCTATTGTCATTGATGAAGATATCGAACAGAACTTGTCCCAGTACGGACCCCCTTAGGGACACCACTTGTCACCAATCTCCATCTGGACATTGAGCCATTGACCACTACCCTCTGGATGCGACCATCCAACCAATTCCTCATCCACTGAACAGTCCACCCATCAAATCCATACCTCTTCAATTTAGAGAGCAGGATGTTGTGGGGGACTGTGTCAAAGGCCTTACAGAATTCCAGGCAGGCAACATCTGTAGCTCTTCCCTCGTCCACTGATGTAGTCACTCCATCATAGAAGACTACTAGGTTGGTCAGGCAGGGCTTGTCCTTGGTGAAGCCATGCTGGCTGTCTCGAATCACCTCCCTGTCTTCCATGTGCCTTAGCATAGCTTCTAGGAAGATTTGTTCCATGATCTTCCCAGGCACAGAAGTGGGGCTGACAGGTTGGTAGTTTCCAGGCTCCTCCTTTCTACCCTTTTTAGAAATAGGTGCAATGTTTCCCTTTTTCCAGTCACTGGGGCCTTCACCTGACTGCCGTGACTTTTCAAATATTATGGAGAGTGGCTTGCCAACTACATCAGCCAATTCCCTCAGGACTCTGGGATGCATCTCATCAGGTCCCATAGAATTCTGTATATTCAGGTTCCTCAGGTGGTCACGAACCTGTTCTCTTACAGTGGGAGGGACTTTGCTCCCCCAGTCCCTGCCCCGCAGTCCATCCACTCAAGAGGTGTGGAAAGAAAAGCTGACAGTGAGGCAAAAAAAGTTATGTATCTCAGCCTTCTCCTCATCTGTTGTTACCAGTTTGCCACTCTTGCTCCTCATGGGGGGAGTACACTTTCTTTACCTTCCTTTTCTGGCTGATATACCTGTAGAATTCGCATCCCTTGACAAGTTCAGCTCCAGCTGTGCTTTGGCCTTCCCAATCCCATCCCTACCCAACCGGGCAGCATCCCTATAGTCTTCCCAGGATACCTGTCCCTGCTTCCACTGCTGTGCATCTCCTTCTTGCCCTTGTTATCTTTCCCTTATTATCCTTCTTGCCCCTTATTATCTTGCCCTTATTTCACTTGATGAAGCTCAGCACCATTCAAGAGGGACTCACTTCATCCCAGGATCAGGTTTTTCAGCTTTAATCCTCCTTATATTGGTATAACAAAGAAGTAGAGGCTGTTTTCCTACATATAATTGCAGTACAACTGATCACCTTGATCATCAAATCCAAGGATAGATGGTGTTCAGAGGTTTTCCCATCTGTACCAGTTCATTGTAAAATCAAAATACTGACCTGGTTCTCTCCCCACTATATTTCTTTACATTTCCGATCTCCTCGGTCTCCTGGTTTACATGGCGAGCAGACTCAAGCTCACCATGTGGATTCGGACACAGAAATGCTCTATTTGAATTTCCATCTGTCAATAACATTAAAGCAGAACCACTGTGGCAATTACAAGTGTACACAATAATCTTGTCGTCCAGTGTCTTTAGCGCATCCCAGAATGCATTAAGATAGTGCCAGGAGAGATTCAGCTCTGTTGGCTCAGCTGTAAATCTGCAATCTGTACAAAACCACCCAAGTGTCAATCAAAAGACGTTCCTGCTCTCCGCGTGGTTCACAATGCATAATTTAGCTACTACGCTTGTCAGGTTCTCCACGCTGCTCTTCTACCCGATAGTAAACGTGTTCACGAACCCAACTGTCATCAACAAAGGAAAACAGCACATGGAAATAACAGGCTAAGGGAGGTAAGAGACCTCCTTTCCTTTCACAGTTAAACAAATCGCTAGTAAGGGAAAGTTTAGTTAGACTTAAATTTTTAATGCTCAATGGGTAAAACATCCCAAGGGATGGAGGATGTTGAAAAACAACCATATCGATGCTGTGCTGAGGAGGAGAACAGTGTTTGGGTAAGACATAGGAGGGGACAAATGTTGTCCCCGTTTCCATGCAGGCTAATATAGTGAGGAAATTTTAATTAACTGTTAGAAAGTCTATGTTACATCCCACCCCTATAATCCAGAAAACAAAGCCTACTATACCACCACAGCCTTGCCACTGTCAAGAAACTGTGAAGCAGGTTGTCCTTCCTCATACGAATTACAGTTGCTGAGGGGTCTTGTCAGAAAGGATGAAAATTCCACACTCAGCTATGTCAGGCAGTAGCTGCCCACTGGTCTACACCACAGTTAATGTGCAAGAAAAAATAGAAATCTCTGTCCCAGGACGTGACTTTAGAGCTGATCAGTGCCAAAGCTACAGACCATAAGGACAGCTTCACACTTGCCTCAGCTAGTTCATGAATAAACATCCAATTCATTCAAATGAGTTCTATATTAACTAATTTAAATAATTTTCATTTTGCTTTGAATGGTAAACAGATCTATTCTGCCAGGATAGTCGAGTTTGCAATTCAAATTACACACCGATTTGTAATGAGAAAACTATAATTAATGGCAAAGCTTGAAGTAACTACGATTTTACTCCTTTGATTTCCTGCAGGGAAGGAGGGGGTAGAGGGCAAAGCTCACAGGCATGTGCACACTCACACCATCCTTTCATAAGCCAATACATTTTATTGAGAACTCAAGTATTTGGCTTGAGCAGTCCTATTCTAGTCCACTGCACCATAATGTCATGGGATGACATAACATGACTTGACATTATACTCACAGGCACCATGATGCAATACTAACGTCACCCAATAAATAATCATGTAACAGTCTGTAAATTAAATGACTTCCTCCTATTGGGATCATAAACAATAATTATTTGGCAGCTACCCCTTAAAAGCTGTGTGTGTGATGAACATTAAATCAAGCTCTATTGATTTGCTAAACTGAACCACCCCGTTTTTTCACATCTCTCTCCCATCTAATGAAATTCTTCGTGCTGTCACTCTGTACCATTTTTGTCTGGCATCATGTTTATAAGATTAGTCCGATCTGATTCGTAAGCAGGACCAGAGCGTTGTCCCAGGGCTGGTATTTTGCCCGTTAAAAAAATCCTTCTTAGCAGATCTGCTTTTTCACCAAAGCCTTCAGCTCCTGATTAAAATCAAACCCTAATGACAGATAACTGGCCCTGGCCATGCTGTTTGCATGGTCTTGCCAACAGATATCTTCATTGTAATCAAGACGTTGAGAATCAGGCCCTTAGCAAACCATCCATGCAATTTGAAGCTGGCTTTCGTTTCTTCCAAAGGTTTGGCAACACAATAGTACGCAACGCTAAACAGGCAAAAAACCTCCACGGAGTTCATAGAGAACATCACTCTCTTTATGACCAATGTAAAGTCTGATCCTCCAGGCTTCACCAGCTGAAACTCTCAGCGCTGCAATGAAATTTGGCTTATTAAGATACATTCACTGATCAGCAAAACAATTAAGAACAGGACAAACTCCAGACATCTGTGTACAGTTAAGTCTAGTACTCACAAGCTACTTTTAAAAGCTGGTCAGAGCTCAGTTCTCCCTACGGAAGACAAGAAGCACTCTTGAAAATTCAGCTTCTTCCCTGTGTTGTCCCAATGGGAACTATGATCTTTCGAAAACCCACCTCTGAATGCTGTGGGCAAACACCCAGAGGAGCTTTGTGACTTACGGCATCTTTTCCAAGTGAGAGAAGTCCTGAAGGATCAAATCCTCCCGGGCATTTTTGGTGCTTCATTCCAAAATACGACTCAAGCTCGTAAATGCTTAAATCTCTTTTGAAATGACAACCTACACATTTAATTTATTCTCTCTGAAAACTATACTAAGACATAGTCAATAGAGTCTATTCACTGAGAATGGGAGGGGCCGAGGGGGGTTGGGGTGGGTGGAACAAAACAGGGCAGTTGCCCAAATTTAAGACCCTGGTGTACAGTTACATCACCCAGCCAGAGGAGAGAGGAGGTAGGACACACTGCACATTTGCAGTCATTCCAGCAAGACAATTCACACAAAGTAGCCACAACCCAAAGAGCAGATTCCAACATTTCCATGAAAAGCAGTTGCCTCTGGTTATAAAACAATCATTATTTTCTATTACAAGAGTCGATAAGATCTCTTAACCCTTGACCCTGGCATTTTGAGATTTAGTTTACAGCACTGTGCGCCTTTCTGGTAACATTGATTATAATCCATGTAATACAAGGTAGTTTAAGAGACCAAAAAAATAAAATATCTAACCATTCGCACATCAGTTTGATTCACTAGTGCTTAAGCCAACAGATTTCTCAGCCATGCTTGTCTTCAAGACTTCAAACTACTATTTGTTCAAAAGACAGAAACCAGAACAAAAATATAAGTTTAGCTCAGAGTTTGGCACATGAAAGGCAGAAATGAGCCCATTTCAGCCCTGCTTAAAAGACCGTTTTTACAGCTCACTCCAGTGGGAGGTCAGGCAACACCTACACCAGGAGAAATCACAGATGGCACACAAATGGCACTTATGCTTTTTTCAGTGGTCACATGCAACAGAAAGTAAAAGAATAACTTCAGCAGCAGAATCGCTAAATGGGACTTTTCTTAAACGAATGCACAAGCTGGAGGCTAAATATTCCGCTCTTCTTCCCCGATCCAGGATAAATGGAATATATGGAGGGAATACGTATGAGTAGCAGTAACAAGTATGCCTTTGCTTGAAGCTATGTAGCGGTAAGGATGCACAGCTGTTCCGTTGCTGTATGCAGCCAAAAAAACCCCACATTTTTCTTAACACTGGGGATCAACATGTATTATTAACAAATTGTTCCACACGAGCCACTCAGTAACCTACACCTCTTGCATTTAGATTTTGTGCACCTAAGAGCTGATAATCACGACATGCCCTAACCTATAATGACCAAATTTTGCTGTCTTTAATGGTGTGTACCTACCATTGGCATTAAAATCTGACAACGGAAGGTTTTAAACTTTCAGGGAAAAACACGTGAGTGAACAGCCAACTTCTGGTTTTGGTTACACCCAAACTGATCTCACTTATTTTAGTTTATTCTCACTCTGAATTTCATCCCATCTTCCTACAAGAACAGGACAATTCCCTCCCCTAAATGAAAATTACAGCTTTGCAATTTAGCAGTAAGTTTCCTTGCTAAGACAGCTTCCTATAGGAATGCCTTCTGTTGTTACCAACTAGATCAAAACCGCCTTTGCTAGAGGCCAACTGGCAAACTGAATCACCCACTGACCTGTGGGGACCTGACCCTGACTGCATCACCCAACACCAGTTGAGGATCTGGAGTACCCATTCCAGATCTCCTGCAAGTCTGGAGATTAACCACCAGCACACTAGAGCACAACCCTAACAAAACACACAGAACTTACCATCTGGAGGCATCAGGACCTTGTTATTCTGCGTACACCAGCCAACGGGGTGAAGATCTGCTGTCATCACGTCACACCAGAAATCCGCTCTGCGGTCATCTCCATAGCCACAGTAACGAAGCAGTAAGAGCTGTCCACACGTTGTAATGATTGTAGCCACCCAATATGTGTCCGGGTTGCTCTTGTTGGCCACTTCTAATTTCATTCCTGGTTGGAAACTGCTTTGAAGGCTGATTTCAACCTTACAAAATGAGAAAGGCATGGTGTTACCTTCTCTCCTTTGCAGGGAGACCACCCTCCCCAGCTAAGCACGATAATGCTGCTCTGGGATAGGACATAAGTTGATCCAACCACCTCCTCCACAATCTGTCTGGGCAGGACCATTCCTACTTCACTGGCATATACCCCATCACGCAAGGCCCCACATGCTCCAAAGAGGCCCTCCATCAGTGGTACCCTCAGGTGCACTACATCTAAGAGCACTGGTACCCATCTTCACATCATAAATCTTACTAGTGCCTGGGAGAAAGGTGGTATAACTCAAATGAGGTTGCATTTCCCACTGCACAGCTCCATCAGGAACATCACAGGACACATGCAACATAGAAAGACAGGTACTAAGCACCTCTAGGAGTTAAGCCAAACTATAATAACTAGTCATATAACAACACTGAAGCACCTCTTGAGGCTTGACAAGCATCAAGGGATGAATGCTGTATTAGGCAGACCAAGGAGAGCACTTCCACTAAATCCATCCCCAGCAGCTCAAGCTTCAACAGATTCATTCTCCCAGCACCCCAGTACATAAGGTATGACCCACTGCTGAAAGTCATTCAAATAGAGTTTTCTCTTATAGTAGCAACAGGTTCTTTCGGAAGCTTCCCTCTCACTGCAGCACAACTACACTGTTCCTAAAGGACATCTCTGTCAGCAAACAGACTCAGTGTAAGGCAACCTAGAGTACCACAGCTAAAACCCCTCTCTTCCTGCTGCAGATGTCTTCTTCCTCCAGAGCACACAGACCAGACCAGTGAAGCTGGGAGAAGAGCCATGACAACTGATAAGCAGCTGTAGCAGAACAGGCTGCTACCTGTACCTGATGGGTCAGGTAGGAGAATGAGCAAGCACCATCCTCATGTTCCAGTTGAGGACAGAGAACCCCCATGATTTGTCGTGGCTTTACTCAGATGAAGGCATCACAACACCTTCCCACTAGGCCTCAATACCTCTGACAGCACAGTCTTGTAGCTCAATGACAAAGATGTCCTGGAAAAAGTCTACCAACATGGCCACATGTGCACACCCTTGACTTTGATGAAGAACTCGCAGATCACCTTAATTTCTGTCCGATGTCCTCATGTGACATCACACACATGGAGCTGAATAGAAGAGGTTAAACAACTGGTGGCGGTAGAGAAGCTGGTCCCAAACAACAATATCCTTGACTGTGATGGGGTCTGCTCAGAGACAGTCCTTTCTTCAAAGTATGCTCTGATCTTCATCAGTCAAGATTTCAGAGACTTCGAATGCTATTTGTGCTAACATGGAGCAGAGCCACAGACCATGCTGTAACTACCATGGCTGTCTATATGAGCCACGTTTACCCAGGAAAAGCATCACCTACCCAAGTATTTGGTTCTCAAGCTCCTGAGACAGCATCTCCATGCAGGAGGCTGAGAGATGGTTTCCTATGAGCCATGCTGGACTCTAGTGCTGAGTAACCCTGCCAGTCAGTAAAACTTGCACTAAGAGGTCATCTTTGGAGAAATAAGGCACTCTTGAGAGATGAACCTCTACAGGTTGGGATAGACAGCAATGAATAGAAAAGAAAAAAAAGTAGATGAAGAAAAAAAAAAAAGAGTGCGTTATAAGCAAAAGGAGAGCAATAGAAGCCCTAAAAAATGGCAAATTTGAACCCAAGGCAGAGGATAAAGCAGTAGCATAGACACAGCGCTCCGAGCTGTGACTGCAGATGATACAAACACCCCGAGTTCATCTAACACCAGCTGGGGGCCAGTCCTACACAGGTTGCCACCTGTGCAGAGGGACAATTTCTCCCCAAAATAGTCAGACCCCACTTCAGTTCTCCAGGAATGCCCTGAAGACCCACAGAGGGAACACGCGCAACGCCAGCAAAGCTCAGATGAAGCACATACGTGTTTGAAGGAGCTGTGGGGGGCAGCGCTGGCTCCTGTTTCCTCCAGGAACTCATCCCAGTTGAAGTCTGCGTCCTCAATGCTGGAGCCCTCATCTGTTCAAAAGAAAAAAAAAAAAAAGGAAAAAAAAAGGAAAACAAAGAAAGAAAAGCAGCCTAAAACACAGCCAAAGAAGGCAAAAGTTGTGTCAAATACTTGAGGGTGAAAATAGCAACCAGTATAAACATCAACACAAAGGAAAACAGAAAGCTTGTTTTAAAGATCTGTGCTTATCTAGATTGATCGACTCTTACTATGTTTTCAGTAGACTTTGGGACTTCAGCAGCCAACACTCTGAAACCAGAAATGACTTTGCTTTCACAGCCGTGGGGGAACAAACCAGTGATACCACAATAGGCACTTGTCCTCTTTTATTTTGTATTCGACGACTCTTTTGCTGCAAGGGAGGTGGATGCCTGTCTGCTATCACAAGGATGCCTTGCTCATGCCCCAAAATCAGGTCACCCAGCACTGTTAATTACAGCAGTGCCCTGGTGACAATATTAGATGTTGCTTCTGTTGGCTGAGCAGTGTGTAGAGCAAACATCACAACCCTTGGGGCTGGGGAGCCCCAGGTTCAGCCCTGGGGCTTCCTCTCCTTCCTCAGCACCCCTCCACCCAGAAATCTCCGCTGAGGCCTCCATGCCTCCCTCTTCCCCCAAGACTAGAGCTGCTTTCCCCGAAATCCCCCAGCACCCCTCACCAGACCGCTATTACCTTCTTGCTCCCTGCACTTGTCCTTGCCCCATTTCAGATGTGGGACTTTGCATCACGCCTCCCCAGTCTGCACCACTGCCCCACACAATCCTTCCCCACAGAGAAGGACTTGACATTACTACTCTATGTTTTTCTTTAGAACTGCACTGAGTAGAACAGAGCTGAGGCCTCAAAGCACCGCTGAAACACACACAGCAATAATTAAAAATAAATCTTCTTTCACTTACAGAAAATCAGCCAAATCTGATTGTTTTCATTTTGTTCCCAAGCAATCTCACAAACCCAGTTTCGTCCCCAGAGCAAAAATGTTTAGTCGTGCAATGAGCTCTTTGCAATAAGCTCTTATCAGGCAAACTCTGTGAGACCCTTACCTGCCCAAACATTCATCAGCGTGGTCATGATGTAATTAAAGTGACTCATGACAAACTGAATTAAGAAACCTCCCCAGACAGTTTTATGAAGAAAACAGCAGGGTTAATTTATGGCAATTATTGCTACAGGTCTCCAGTTTTCAGGACCCGAAAATTATGATGCGCAATGGGAATCTCTCATTATTAAAAGGGGAAGACATAGGTTTTATTTGCTGCCTATGAAGCCAGACATACATGGGCGAGGGGAAAAAGGTGGATGAGAAGAATGTTTTTGAGACAGAGCTGGTGGAGGGTAAAGATCTGTCTGGGAGTTCAGAGAGGAGCACTGAGCTGTCATCGCTGTTAAACACTTTGCACGCCGCTGCATCAAGTCTAAGGTCTGACTCCTTGCCTTAAACTCAATTAACCTGCTTAAATATGAAGACGTAAATCAACATTTACTCCCGTGATAAAGTGGCTACCAGATGACTTTTCAACTCAGCAAGACAAGAAATAACCCAACTCCATGATTACAACCTGAAAATAGACAAATTCAATATAGAATAAGGGATAGGGCTTGTTTTGTGCCTTGCAATCATCGTAAAAACCTCCAGGCATAGAAGCTGACCCTGTTTGAGCTATCTGACCCAAAACAAGGGGTTTGTTCATTCTTGACTGAAAGGTAAGCCACAGCTTAACCACAAGGTAGGTGCCTGGTGCAAAAATTGCTAAGAGTTTCCTTCATCTGTATCATGCAGGCAGGCAATTTAGATGATCAGGGAAATTTTTCAGCACTAATGTCTGCAACCCTGTGGAGTTAATGTTTTAGAGAAGCACCAGGATGAGAGATTTCAAAGGCTGAACCTCTAAAATAAAGCATGTTAGTCCACGAGTAGATGGGCAGATATGGTTACCCATCCCAGGCTCAAAATTACTCCAGTTCTTAAGCAATTTTCTACCCTGAGCATGACCAATTCCCGTCCCACTGAAAGTCAGTGACATCTGACATGAAAAGCAAAAGGCAAAGAGCTAAAAGTGCATCCTGACTGCCTGGTTGCTCCCTGCTTCTGCATCCCACTGCACCTGTGCTGCTGGGATGGACTGCTCAACAACCCCAAGGACATCATCACCTCAGGACATCTGACACGGACAGGACATTTCCAGGTCAGCCCTGGGCACTCTCCTCTCCTTCTCAGACACATCTACTTCAGAGCACGTGGCACTTCCCTCAGCCCACAACAGTCTATGTATATTCTCAGTTTTTAGTACTGCTTTTTCCTCTAACCTGCTGAGTGAGTCCAGACAAGTAAGTATCTCCTTTTCTCCAGCTGTTGGAGTAAAATTGACATAAACTAGGAAAATGAAATGTCAAGTGTAATTGAAGCATGCAAGGAAACCTGCTGGTGCTCAGGTCCTCTCTACTGCCCCAACCCTATTTAATTATTTACCGAGTATTAAAATAGAGAAATAGTAACTAGACATGATTTACCTATGATTCAATTAAGGAACTAACCACCAGACAACATAGTGCTGTTGATAAGCAGGGTATTCCTGTCAAGAGAGTGATAAACTGTAGGCCAGGTCAGCAAATCGACAAAACCACTTGGAACTGCCAAGATCAGGGGAGAAGTAGGTAAAAGGTAATTCCGGCAGGGGGAGATCACGACCACCAACTCATTGACCACCTACCCAAGTGATACCACCTACTCAAAAGAGAACAACGGAAGAGGACAACAGAGTCTGAGCACTAATTTATGTGGGAAGTGAAGAAATCTTGACCAATCATTAAAGAAAATAGCAATAAATATGTATTAATTGTTTGCATATAGAATAATCAGTGTAGAAAAGTGGAGATTTTTGGAACTAAGGCATGCTCCTGTTTTGGAACAAGCACCCCATTTCAGCACATTAATGGAATAAACTTGGAAATACCTCTGCACTGTGTGTTACTGGCTTCCACACCGGGTAAAGAACCCAAGTTTGGGACAACACTGCCTTCCTGGGTAGTCTTATGGGAAGGAGTCACTCCACAGAGTAGTGGAAGCAGGGATTTGTAGGCAGTTCAGTATATAACCTCCAGCCCTTGCAGGGAGCAACGTCTCCAGGGTGACAAACTCTTCTCCAGAATTTGCCAACAGCACGTTCATGACAGCAGCATTACAGATCCTAGCTATGGATGCAACAAGTCCTCCTGTACTTCATAATCTTATTACCCGTGACCTACTCTGCCACATGCCAACACAGACTCGCTGGCCCCACCGTTCCCACAGCCCCATCGGCAGGTCCATTCACATGCAGTCCAGCAAAACTCACAACAGCACCTGTTTAAAAAAATATCACTCAGATCTCTCCTTTCTAAACTCAAATAGAGAGGCTTCGAGACCCCAGAGGGAGGCAGTGTGAGAGCTGCAGCCTGCCAATTTATTCCTCTCTGACACATCACAGGTCTGACTCATCTACAATGTTTTATCTGCAGATTTTGTCAGGAAATTACTTTTACAAGGTCTGTAAAAATAATGTCAGAGTACTCATTTATTACGGTATCAGTGTCCTATTTTGCTTTGGTTTATCACAACAGATTTTGAAGGGAATAAGTTTCCAAAATGTTTTTTTATGGACTTTGTTCCCTTCTAGACATCTGGCAGGGGTGCATCCAGAGCAGAGACAGCGGGGCCCAGGGATGAGACCAGTGCAAGAGACCCAACCCCATCCATGCACATAACAGGGCTGTACACAGATCTCCTCATCCATCAGAAAAGCCCTACTGCTGAGGAACAGAGGACACCTCTTTCTGATCTCTCTTAATTGCCTGGAGAGCCCCTGATTAAAATGCAGATAGAGAAATGCAAAGTCTCTTTTAATATACCACGATGAAGATTGTGCCCACTTGAGAAGCGGTTATCACAAAGCCAATCTGTTCGTCGCTCCTTAAGTCATGCACTCCAAGAACAAAGTCCTGGAGAGCTGTAAAATCCCATGTGCCTGCAGTTCACAGAGCACCCTGAGAGATGACAAATTTGGCATTAGGCCTATTTTACATATCAGCTCCCCTTCCAATTATTGGTACTTAGGCCCAGCGCTCTTTCTTAATGAAAGAGTCAAGGCTGGCTAGCCTACAATATGATGATGTATAAACAAGCCCAGGACGGCAAATAAAATCAACAAGTCATTATCTGTGAGCCTCTCAATGGCTTTAAAGTGCTCATGCATCAACACTATAAAAATGCAACTGCTCCAGCTGTTAACAGCCTCCCGGGATGTTTGGCTATGGGAAATAAAGGGGATGAAAGACCCAAAACCTGTGGCTCCAGAAGCACAAGTTTTTCTCAGGCTTCACTGAAGAAGAACGGATTTGTGGCAAATTGCTCAACCATCTCATTTATAGCACGTAGACAGATCCATGACTTTGAGTGACTACAGAACTGAAATGCTTTAGCAGCTAACACATCAAGAGAGGCAAGGGGGGGAAGCTGATTGACCATAAAGCTCTGGCATGGCCTTGGGAGAGTCAACAAGATCCATACACCCAAAGAAATTTAGGCTCCACAGGCCAGTTGTTCTCATTCCAAAACCAACGTCTATGGTTGGCCAACTGAACTCATCCTAGAGGCAGCTACCTCTCCCCTTTGGATATAAATGGATCCAACGGGGACTAGACCAGGCTGCACGGGCTTTGCCTCCTCCTGGATGACTAGAGACATCCATTAGAAGAAGGAAACCATGTATGAACCTCCCCCCCAGGCAAGTTCCTATCATCCAACGATTTCTGGTTTGGTGGTTTCCTTGAGACAAACATGGTTTCTAAGCAGTTAGTACGATGCATCCTTCTTCCATAAGTATGTCCAATTACCCTTTGAAGCCCTCTGAAACAACCAGAACCACTGCATATACCATGGAAAAAAAAAAACCAAACCAAAACTTTGGCTGGGCTACCAACCCCACAGCACAGGAAAGTTTCCACCTCTCTGTGTCCCACCTAACACGCAGAGTTTAAGAGCCCAGCTGAATCTATAACCCTTGTGGCAAGACAAATTGAACTACCCCACATCTCAAACACATTTTCAGTGCCACACAGCCAGTTTGCATTTTTTATAGGACATCCCTCTCTCACTTTTCTCTAGCCCCGCTGACCTCTTGAAAGACCACCTGCATTCCCACCTCAATTGCACAAGCATAATGCAGTTACTTGCTAGGAGCTGCCCGGGTGGCCACTGGCAACCTGCGGGCCAGATGTGCCACACCCTTGTTTATTATTTTCATGGTAAAAGTTTCAGAAGATGGTTGCATTGCACAAGGGGCTGTGCGAGATAGCCCATCCTCACCCTAAAAAGCTTAGAAGGTCACCTCAAGGACCACAGCTCATAGTTTAACTGGCATGGTCTCATGTGAGTCCCGTCCCCCTCAACTCATTAGTGAACATGGCAAAGATTTAAAGACCAGTCAGAGCTTTCCAATGGGTGGTCTCCAGGGAAATAGGGAAATCACTGAGTCACTATGAGAAGTGAAGAAGCTAAAGGCTGGGCGGCCAAATTTCCGAGGTGCTGAGGGAGAAATTGTGAAAAGCAGACCAAAGACACAGCTTTGAAAAGGACTTCAGCACAGCACAGACCAATACAGCACAGATAGCACCACCAGAGAGAAAAGATGCAAAAGACACTGAAGGCAAAGCATGCAGAGTTTTAAAACAGCCACCCCAACGCTGCTACACTTGAGAAGCGTTGAACCAGTGATTCACCACTGGTGAGGGCACCTGTTTCCATGGAAGTAGCCTTAAGGCATCCCTTTAGGAGGCCCACCTGCAAGCACAGACTTTCATCTGCCACTTACATCATAGGGCCCTTTTGTCAAGAATAGCTCTTACAGAAATGCAAGTGAGTTTGGGGAAAGCATACAAGCACCAACACAAGTACCACAATGCAAAAACGAACCCTTTTGTACAGCTTAACTGACTGATAGCTCAGTGTTGCTCTCCACAAGTTCATCAGTTGAGCTCTCCCATGGAAACACAGAGCAAGGATGAAGGTACAAGTTACAGCTGAGCAATACAGTGCCACTGGGAGAGGTCCCATTCCCACCAGCATGTGCTCTGGCCCTCCCTCTTCTTCCAGCCAGTTTAAATCACAAAGCCGGCAGAAAATTAATGACTTTTTTTTATTTTTTTTCCCCCTGGATTACCTTTCTGCTGGCTCAGCAAGTTGAGTGACTAAGCCCAGGGTGTGATGGGCAGCAGAGGTGGTATAAAGAAGGGTCTCCCATTTTGGCATCAGAAAGAAAGTAGATTGGGTCGAGCCATAATGTGCAACTTTACCATAAGATACAGTCTTCTCCCGTTAAGGCTAGATATGGGAAGTTAAAGCACCTAATTCCAGCAGAAATCACCAGAAGCTAGCACTTATTTTTCTGTATCTACCATGATGACACCCAAATTTCACGAAGTGAATCCTCACCTTTAAGGGCCCATCCCAGAGCATTACAGAGCATCGAGTCATGCCCATGAGCACAAGGACAACATGCGACCACCTCTCCACTGGCTAGACTAATGTTTGTGAAGTCCTCTCACCTGACACACTCAAAAAAAATTCTGAATTAAATGAGAGTGAAGAGTCGGAACAAGAGAGAAACTAATTTCTGAATGTTCATTTCCTCTCTTTAAGCACAAAATTCCAACAAAATAAAAAAGGGTGGGGAAACAGAAAGAACACAATATGATGTCCTGGGAAAGATCTTCCACTGCTTTTGTTTAAATTCTGAATAGCTGCTAAATACTGTAGAAGAGATCCAGAAGAAAAAAAGCTCCAACTTCCCAATCCATCAACCAGGGATCCACTTTAGCACTCCATGATATGGGACACATACAATCCATAAGGCTCAAAAAAGGCCTTCAAGCTGTATAACCGTTCCCAATGCTCCCCTGGCAACCTGGCTGTCCCCACCTCTACTGGTGACCAGCTGGAGGGCTGTACCAGTGAAGACAACCCATGGGGGTGAAGGAGAGCTCACCTGAATCAAACTGCTCAATGTTGCCATTGGCCGGGCTCTGCCCCTTCTCTGGGGAGAGATGCTGGGTCTCTTGCATGGTGGCGATGAAAGATGCCCTTGTCTCCATGGCTCAGAGGAAGAGTCCTTGCCTTCCTAATTCATCCTGCAGCAGGGACCGCCTAGAGGACAAACTAAATGAAAAATAAAAAGAAACAATGAGTGATTTGTTCCACTTACACCGATCCATTCCCTCAGCCTTTCCTAATGGGTTTCAAGTTATCCCATGTTGATTGTAACCCTTGGATCCTGCTCTCTCCTCCAAGGTGAAGCTAGACTTGGATGAGGAACCACAAAGGGCATTTCCCCTTAGTGGCAATAATATCTTAACAGCAATAACAACAGCAGCAGCAGCAGACAAGATGAGGTAATAAACAGCATCCGCAGTATTTGACACAAAGGATTCATGTCTCAAAGTTCAGTCCAGCTCCCCGTATCACCAACAGAGAGGGAAGGACCAGCCCATAAGGTGGCACAACCCATGCAAAAACAAAAAAAAAGACACCCAAGAAAGGTCAACTCAATCATCCTCCAACAAGTCCAGCCCTTGACATCCAACCTATTGATGGCTAGCACTGGGTGAGCTATATCTCACTCCATAAATATTCAGACTTCCAAAGGTGGAGATCTGAGATAAAGAAACAGAGGAAACACTGACGGGAGAATACTTGGGAGAGACTGGAATAACTCTAGAAATTAAAGTTCAGCATGCAAAATGCAGACACCCTAATGAAATAGTGGTGGCTGCAATCATTTTTTTTTTTCAATGGAGACTGACCAAAGGGAACTGCACCAGTTAGTGCCATGCAAAGTAGCAAATATCAACTCAGGTGTAGATTGGGTTATGTTGGCAGAGGAGATTCTTCTAGGAGGAATCACCATAGTAAACACAAAGTGGAATAAAAACACGCAGAGATGAAAAATGATATGAGAAAGGGAATACAGACTGACTAGATCTTGAATCAGACACAAGACTAAATGAGAACTGTATTTCTAGCTACAGTAAGCCACTAGACAAGCAATACCCAGAGATACACCTTTAGGAGTAGATTAAAAAGAGCTCCAAAGTGAGCTTTTCTGTAAAACTCTCTGAGATGGTGATGAATTACGAGGTGTCAAAGGAGGACTGAAAAAGAGAAACCAAGAGCTCGGGTTATGGGCACAGAGGGAACCAGCTATTCACACAAGATATGCTAAAGCAAAGACAGGTAGTAGGGAAGGTGTGTGTCCAGAATATACGATGTGGAGGACCAGTCCCGCTTATTAGTGGATGCCTCCAAGACCTGCATGACAGAGGGGACTACACCGGCAGCACCAATGCCAGATGCTCTGCAAGAAGCATGACTAAAAGTAGAAAAAAAGTTTACTGCCAGAGGCCAGGCAAAACAGGAGGTAATAAGATTGTAAAAATATTATGAGATTTTTTCAACTTTTACTACTCAGGAAGCATATATAGGAAGACCAGATATGGTGGTTATAAAATACAAAGAGGGAGAGTGCTCTGTGAAAGATTTTTTGTTCCCAGTGTTTAAGGCTGTTCCAATGAAAATTGTGAGGAAGAAATAGATGCTCATGAGCTGTTATAGCTGGAACTGAAAACGATGAGGAGCACATTAAGTCTAAGCGTGACATCCATTAACTGAGCCATGGTGGGACTGTCTGCTGGAGCAACCACAACAGCATCATGGCAACCGCAATTAAACCATGCTAAAGCCATGGGTGTTTCACAAAGCATCGCTGGTAGAAACAAATTACCAAGGCAGGTGACACAACGCCCCACTGAAGGTTGTTTGGGCAAAGTTAGACCCTGTCGTGGTTTGGCCTCAGCCAGCAACAAAGAACCACGCAGCCGCTCGCACAATTCCCACAGTCGTGGAAAAAGAAAATGACAGGGCCAAACTCGTGGGTTAAAAGAGTGCAATTTAACAGAACAGCAAAAGGAAAAGACGAAAACGCGATTACAGTACCGCCGCGAAGCGCACCGACCGGACCCGCACCACCGCAGCCAACCGCCGAGTGGCGACTCCTCTCCTCGCCCCGGCTAGCTCCTCTTATAGCCCGGGCATGGGTCACGTGGTATGGAATACCTGCCCCCTGCCGGCTCCTGGGGAGATTAACCCCATCCCTGCCGGAACCAGGACAGACCCCCATCAGCAATTTGTGTTCCCCACCCCAAAAGGACATGCTAAAGAAAGGAAAAAAATATTTTTGAAAAAGGAGACTATAAAAGAATTCAGAGCAATACTCTCGTTGCCCTCTTTGCAAAGTGCTTAGTACACTTCAAGCACTCCATAAATAATAATGATCACTTCCCCACTGTGATGGACACTACAGCACTTCATCTTTATTCTTTGATGACATGAGACTTGCTAATGAATTAAGTGTATTATATACTATGAGTAATTTGAGTGCAGCTAACCTCAGAACATATATATCACTCATCCCCAGTGTATATTAAGTTTCAATTAACTATGAAACTAGAAGCAATCAGTCTACTGAAAGTAAAAAAAGCCCTTCTCCTTTGGTGGAGAATACTTCCGTAAATATCATTAATAATAAATTGGTTAAGTATCAGGATTTTACAACGAGCTTGTTAAATGTGAGGGGAGGGGAGGTGTCGGCAGAAGCTAAGCCGCGTGTGGGTTCAGCCGTCTTCATTTTTGCCTAGGACCAGCCAATGATGGAAGGTAATCTTGGACTATTAAAAAAAAATAATTCAAAGAACAGAGAGAAACAGAGACAAATCAATCATCTTAAACAGAACTCAAGGGTAACAATATAAATACCAAGAAGAAAGATAAGCTACTTGGTAAGTAGTTAAGTCTTATGACGCTCCTATGATGCTGATAAGACAAAGTTACGAGCTGATAAAAAGCTGAAGGTGTCCAATCAGATGACAACAGTATTTGCTGTTTCTTATGCAGTCAAGCCCCAAATCTGCCACCAGACCCATGAGAAAGGCCAGTTCCCCTGGCCAGGGAACTTCCCATCAGAAATGGAAAATGGATGGGAAAACCAGCAGGAATCAGTCCGAGGTGTTTGCAACCCAGCTGGGATCCACCCTCAGTGGCCATGTCTGGGGCTGGGCTTAAGCCCACTTCGATTAAAAGGGGGCAATGCACAATCTTTTAGCCAGATTCAGCAATGTCATCAACATTTTTGTTTGTTTAATTCTATTTTAATGGAGGTGGTTTGTTGGTTTTTTTTTTGCTTAAGCTTTGTTTAAGCTTGTTTTTGAAATGTCATGTCGAAAGCATCTACATCCCAAGAAAACAGGATCTGTCAGAGGCTATAGCTTATCTTCTTATTTTGGGAATAACTAGTTTACCATTTATGGTAGGAGAACATTTAAGTGTTTTCCCAATACTATGAGACAACAAGACCAAACTCTTCTGCAAACAGACGCTTCGAGATAGCTCTGAGCCTTGGTGTTGATATAACTAACTAGCAAAGAAAGCTGACATAGGGTATTAATTTTTCACTTCTTATTAATTGCTGCTAATTAACACTTCAAACAGAGTCCCCAGCCATACTCTTAACAGTAGCATGCTGACTGGCCTGCAATCATCAACACTACACACGCAGCGCACACCGCTGTACTCCAATTTCTCTGCTCGTCTGAAGGAACGCGTGTCCACTGGAAACCAAGTTAAGGACCACAAGCCACATCGCCAGCCTGTAAACCCAGGGATGGGAAACAACAGCAAAAGAAGCTCAAGGTGACACTACACTAGGCAGGAACACAAAGAAAAAAATATTATGAAACGCATTTGAAAGAGCAGGGAAGGGGGGGGGGGGAAATTCCCTGGTTTCAGATCCCTTGTTCATTGTTTCTGCACAGTGGTGGTTCAAACCGATCGGATTCTTCCCCCACGCAGCTCCCAGTCCCCTGGTATTTAATTCAGATCCAGACTCTTAATTCACAGGCAGAAAAAAAAAAAAAAAAAAAACCAAGCCAATATTAAAAAAAAAAAAATCTCTTTTATTTCCTTCTTCCCACGGCTGTCAGTCTCAGCCACACAATTATCTCAAACGCGCTGCCTTGTCATCTCTATCAATATTGGCTCTTTGTGTAAGTGCTGGCGTTGGCTTCCTCGCACCATTTTAGATTCCTCATCTCCTGTCGACTCCACCCTGTTTTTTCCTCCTTTGAAGTAAGCCCCTGGAGGGAGAGGTCCCCTACCCACACACACAAATCCAGCACCCTATGGCTCTCTCTCAGAGTTAGCCCTGAAAAGCTTACGTTCTTCTCCCTCCAATACATACTTGGTTAATTGGGATTGGCATAAAAAAGGTGGGCTACCGGAACAGAGGATGCAAAAAAGACGTTACATCCTTGAAACCTCCTGCCTGGAGAGCGCATCAGTTGTGCCAATGGACCGCCAAGTCCTGAATGGTGCAGAAGTGCAAATCCCACCGCTTTCCCAAAGATCTGGCCCCGGCCTCCAATATCCAGTAACATTCACTGACTTGAGAGGGTCCCACCTCTCATTAAGGAGCCACCTGATGAGTACAGCAGGGCTGCGCTAAGGGATGCCAGCACGACCCTGTGTCCTTGGTGAAGAGCCCCTACCAGGGATGTGGCCAGTGGGAAGGTGGGTCCATGGGCAGCTCCAGGGCTCACTGCATTTCCACAGCTCGACCCTAGGTATGTTGAGATATCAGGAATTCACATTTCTCTTTCCAGCCAAGTTGGAGGGAAGCTGAACAAGGGGTGGCCCCAGCAGACTCTCCTGGCAAATGCATCTGTTGATTTCACCCAGTTCCCTCAAAGCCAGGTGCCACCATGTGCAATTTCATGTAGCCTTTACCATCTTCAAGCCTTTTGCATGACCATGAGTGAAAAAAGACACTGCAAAGTGATCACGGAAATAATTTTTAAAAAATGAGACAAGATCCGTCTGAACAATTAGGAAACTGCAGCAATGGGTGCTGAGACTCTCAGGAAGCAGGGAGGACTCAGGACCCTCAGGACTGTGCTGAGACCTGCCCTGCCTCAACCCAATCCCAGAGCTGAGACAGTCACTCCAGCTGCCTCCTCTTCCATCCTACTTCCAGAACACATAATTTTTTTTATGTCCCCACTAATGTCCCCCACCTGGCCAAATGGCTTTACATCAGGTAAAATGAGGGCACCTAGGCCTGAGCAGACCGAGCAAAAGCCTAGGTAGGACACAAGTGATATCGGATCAGGTCCTGACTCCATTGCTGACTTCACCTTGGGGTTTTGCAACACATCCTCATGAAACAGCACTACAAGAAACTACACCCGAGCAAAAGCCTAGGTAGGACACAAGCGATATCGGATCAGGTCCTGACTCCGTTGCTGACTTCACCTTGGGGTTTTGCAGCACATCCTCATGAAACAGAACTACAAGAAATTACATCCACCAATCCTACCCACCTCGGACGGGATTTGCCTCGCCTAGTCAACCATTTGCAGCTGAGAGAAAGCATCTCCAAAGGGCGATTTGCGTGGTCTAAGTCAGACACCCAAAATTCAGATGAGATGAACAACCCTCAGGAACTGCCTGTCCTGACAGAATTCACAGAATTCACAGAATTGTTAGGGTTGGAAGGGACCTCTGGAGATCATCTAGTCCAACCCTCCTGCCAGAGCAGGGTCACCTACAGCACGTTACACAGGACAGCGTCCAGGCGGGTTTTGAATGTCTCCAGAGTGGGAGACTCCACCACCTCTCTGGGCAGCCTGTTCCAGTGCTCCACTACCCTCAAAGTAAAGAAGTTCCTTCTCATGTTAAGATGGAACTTCCTATGTTCAAGTTTATGCCCATTACCCCTCGTCCTATCACTGGGCGCCACTGAAAAAAGACTTAAGATTTTAGACTTAAGATTTTAGACGTCCATGTTTGCCAGTGAACAAACCAAAGAAGTGAGATGCTCAGATGCCACATGACCCTGGCCCTGTATGTGGTGCAGGGCGAAGGGGGACTCAGCCCCCTGGGACTAGGTGTAGGATACATGTGAGTTGGCCACCACAGGACCGATCTTGAATGACAACCTCCCTCCTCAAGTGACCCATCAAGGTACCTTCTCACCCACAAGACACAATACGAGACCAGGCATCACCCAAGAGTGAGAGCAAAAAATACCAAGTTGATATCATTCCCTCCCTCAAGCACTCTTCTCCACAGCATCTCCTTTCCACTCTGGGACTCTGCCCTTCATCAGGAGGGTCTGACTCAACACTGCACTCCTGCAGCCCTTCTGGTTGCTTCCATTGCCTGCTAACCTGGAGATACCCGTATCCCAGTGGATCCCAGCCCCAGTAAACACTGAAATCAGTCTTCCAAATGGTCATGCTGCAAATCACTACACACACAACCTCTTGACTTTTACAGCTCAAGTCAAGTCAACAGTGTTCCCTTCTGAGCCTAAAAGTCGGGATATCCATCCCTCACTTTAAACAATGCAGGTGACCTCCTTCAATGCTCAGAGACCACCTCCAAGAGCACGCAGGCAATGCAAGGCAACGAACGCAATCTCCAGCTCCCCAAAAAGCCAGTTCACGGGCAATGCTGCAAATCACCCCATTGCATTTAACATGAGGATGCACAGGACTAACGCTGTGGCTGAGAAGAAAGTCTGCTCCTCCAGGCAGAGGTCCCTAAATAAAACCATACTTCACGCAGGACTGCTAGTGGCAGCCTGCCACGATATTTACACCCCCTGAGCATCTGCACAATGCAAACAGAGGCTCATTTGGAAGGGCTATTGAACACATCAAGGAACAGCTTTCACCTCCTAGAGAAAGAGCCTGTCTCTCTTCTCAGACAAAGTACCAGTTGGAAACCTTTTAAGGATCACTTCTTCAAATTCCTGTCTTTTTTTTTTTTTAATTATTTATTTGAGAGCTTCCCTCGCCAAATGTTTTCACTTATATCAAGTGACAATTTCTCTTTCATATTGAACGCCCAACAGGATTTTATTAGGGGCAAATTACTGCTTTGAACAGCATCGTGTTGGTTCAGACATACTCTGGGGTGGAAGAAACAAATCCCATCTAATCTGGAGAACTAGGAATGTTCACAATATTCAAATACATAAAAAACAGCTGAATGGAGAAAGAGTATAATCCGTTTTCCATGTTCTTAGTGGATCGAAGAGGAAGGCTTGGGTTTAAACTGCGGGAGGGGGCACTTGATTTGAGCATGAGAAAGAAAATAGCTAACATAAGGAATCCGGTGAAGAAGTGGAATAGATGGCGGGAAGGGCACAGAGCTGCAGTTTTTATAGGGGTTAGGACGCTGATCTGTCCAGAGACAGGTCTTGGCACGGTTAATCTTGCCCTGCGGTGAGAGATGGTCTCTACAAGGCACAGAGGTCCCTTCCAGCCCTCCTGCCCCAGTCACTCAACAGGGCTGATCTTTCTGCTCTTGAGGACAAGCATCAGTATTGTTTGTGCAGCAGCACAGAAAATAAATGACTGAACCTGGAGGGAAAACATGCAAAAATGGGAAATTAGAAGAACCATCAGAGCAGAGAGGGTCCTGACTGTCCATCCTGAAGGGGCAGAAGGACAGGAATGAAACTTCTCTGAAGACACGTGGCGGAGAAGGGATTGTGTGAGGTGATGACAGCCCTCTGTAACTCAGCAGGTCCTTGCTCTCCTCTCTTCTAGCACTGGTGCCTAATGCCTCACGCTTTTTGTGCCGACAGAGACAAACCTGTTTCACAAAGCAATTTTCTCGTCCTCCCTACCTGGCACACCACGGAGTCCAGGATACGCAGAGATAAATAGCAGTAAGATAAGATAAGAGAAAGTAAAATAAACCTAATTAGAGAAACTAACTTGTTTACAGTGAAAAGCCCTGCAGTATTAGGCAAAAAAAAATAAAAAAATAAAAGAGACAGATGACAGGCAGGCACACAGATGTCTGACTTAGGTACACATTCCACTTTCAGCTGCCCTATGTGTAAATATAGCATAAGGACCCAGAGCTGGACTTCAAGCAAAAGCCTGCCACAGACTTTGCCGAGGACTAGATCAAACCTCTAAAATTAAAAGCATTTTCTCACTAAATTTCCCTTTTCCAAAGTGAGCTGGATGCTCTATAACCAAGGGTTATAGGGCATTGCTGCCACACCTGTACCCCTGCCATCGCCCCTGCTAACCCTGGACACCTTCAGCATCTCACACGGCCCGTGTGCACGGCACGATCCTGTCCTCAGTGCCCACGTCAGCTGGTGGGGGGACCCTCCCCTATGCGGATGCCGACAGCAGGATCTGGCCCCAAACCACCCCGAACAGCCAGGCAAGGCGAGCGGGTGCCTCTCTCCTGCCCTGCGTTTGCATTACTGATGCTCATTCCAAGCAGCTGTAAAATCCCCCTCCTGTCACAGCACTGATATTTTACATCCTCTTTCTATAGGTATAAATATCAGCCTAAGGCACCAGGCCAGAGAGATGGAGGTCACCATGCATGAATCCTTCTAGCCTCCAGCTGTTCTGTCACCTACTAGGTGGCTGTCACCTTCTCCATGATTCAACAGCTCATGTCCATGATGTAGCCCCACTGTGGTAAAGCACTTCACAGAATCACAGAATGGTCGGGTTTGGAGGGGACCTTCGGAGATCGTCTAGTCCAACTCCCCTGCCAGAGCAGGGTCACCTACAGCAGGCTGGACAGGAACGCATCCAGGAGGGGTTTGAATATCTCCAGAGAAGGAGTCTCTACCACCTCCCTAGGCAGCATGAGACAGTGCCCTGCCATCCTCAAAGGAAAGAAGTTTTTCCTCATGTTGAGATGCAGTATCCCGTGTTCCAGTTTGTGCCCGTTGCCCCTTGTCCTGTCACTGGGCACCACTGAAGCGTCTGGCCCCATTCTCTTGACACCCACCCTTTAGATATTTATAAGCATTAATGAGATCTCTCAGTCTTCTCTTCTGCAGGCTAAACACAGCCTCTCCTCATCACAGAGATGCTCCAGTCCCTTCATCATCTTCATAGCCCTTGCTAAGGGCTTCTACCCATGGTAAGAACCAAATATACACCAACTACTTTGGGAACACATTATATTTAAGATTAGGCATCTTCTAAAGCTCTCAGATCAATCAGGACCATGAAGAAGACTGAATCAACATTCCCAATGCCTTTTACAACAGGCGAAAGATTGCAAGGAAGAAGCACAGCAGCAACATCAACCATCTGCAATGCCCTGTCTTCTCCTGCCTCCATGTCTGAAACAGAGCTGAAACAAGGAAGCCTTTGAGATGGGTAACCTGAACATGCACAGCTGCTTATCATCCTGAAACATCTCATCTGATGCTTATCATCACCAAACACCACCACATGGATCAAAAAAAAAAATTAATAAAAAAATCATTCAGACCCCCTGAACAGGACCAATCAGCCAAGCAACAGAAGTCACCCAGCAGGAAACACAAAACACTGTTTTCATGGACTTAATTTAGGGCACAATCCAGAAGTCCCAGAAGTCCCTCATCAGCCAAAACTCCCATTGCCCAGGCAATCAGTTCTCCCTTCTATGGTGCAGTACTTTGCAGCAGTCAGAGCCGTTTTAAAAAAAAAAGCAAACTGGAATCCAGGGAACATCTGCCACCCGATTCCAACACTTTTTAGGAAAAATGACATTTTAGGTCTTGGCACTGTTTGGTTCATTTAAACAGCACAGCTGATCAGCATTTGGGCTTAGTCCTACACACACTTATATCCCTCTCAGCACTTTACATCCAGAAGCAGCTTCACGGACTGGCAGGATCTGCCAGAAAAAAAAATCCAGCACTCACAGACATCTCCTGCCACCCCTCGGTGCAATAGCAGGAAGAAGAGGACTATTCCCTTTGCCAAGGGCATGTGAGGGCAGTCAACAGACCCCTGCCAAGGTCTACCCAGAACCAAATTCCAGAAGACGTTTTAACTCACAATCCTGCAAATCACATTTACGATGCTAATTCCACCCCGTTTCTCTAAGAAATGACAAATTGGATTCTCTTTCATTCCACAAGTGAGCTCTAAGAGATGCCATGGTGAACACATGAGCTGCTCCAGAACATCCAGGTGCAGTGCCCCACCATCACTCACAGCAGTGCATCATGGAGCCTGGTCTTACACCTGCCCTGAGCCCCGACCCTGGACCTTGCTTAAAACACAATCCAAGAAACAGTTTAATTTTTTTTTTCTTGTCCTTTCTTTAACAGGATATTTTTAGTACATCCAGGAAAGCTATTGCTTTCCACCCAAAAGTCCAGGCAACAGACCTTAAGGCTCCTTAGACTTTTAGCATCCTCAGCCCATGGTTGTCTTCTTGTCTGATCTCCTACACTGCAGGGGCAAGAACAATGTCACCTCCTGGATTTACGTGGAGGGAATTCATCTTCCTTGCCAAGCAAATAAATGAAAAACTTTCTAATAACTTATATTCAAACTGGGTGTCAGGATTTTACTCTGAGGGCGGTGAAACACTGGAACAGGTTGTCCAGAGAATCTGTGGCTGCCCCATCCCTGGAGGTGTTCAAGGACAGGTTGGATGTGGCTTTGAGCAACCTAGTCTGGTGGGAAGTGTCCCTGCCCATGGCAGGGGGGTTGGAACGAGATGATCTCCAAGGTCCCTTCCAATCCAAACCATTCTATGATTCTATGACTTTACCCAAGAAAACAGGACTCCCTTGCACAAGCCAGCCAGCGACGCTAGCACTACTTATCATGAAAGTAAGAATCACAAGTGAGGGTAAAAATAGTAAGGATTCTGCACATACCTTTTTTTTAAGCCTCACACCTACTCAGAAATGATCTCTCGGTCAGCCATCAAGAACTGCTTGGGTGAGGGGTTTTTTTCCCCTTTCTTTTTATTGCTATTTAATTTTAGAGCAAATGCTTCTGATTCATAAAAATGGAGTAACTGTGAATACATTTTCCAAACCAGCCTTCTCAAGAATGCTTTGTTTAGGTCTTGCAAAAGGCCAATCTCAAAATAAACTTTTTCAGGAGTTTTTTGAATGTCAGTGACAACACCTTTGCTCATATTTCTGCATTCCCCTGTTTTGCAACCCAAACATTTTTAATCACTGTAGGAGTCACACATGAGACAGAAAATAAAGAGAAATCTGGCAGAAAACCCATAGGATGCATTTCATAGAATCATAAATCAGAGAATGGTTTAGGTTGGAAAGGACCTTGAAGATCATCGAGTTCCAACCCCCCTGCCATGGGCAGAGACACCTCCCACCAGACCAGGTTGCTCAAAGCCCCGTCCAACCTGGCCTTGAACACTTCCAGGGATGGAGCATCCACAATTTCTCTGGACAACCTGTTCCAGTGTCTCACCACTGTCAGAGTAAAATCCTGACACCCAGTTTGAATATAAGTTATTAGAAAGTTTTTCATTTATTTGCTTGGCAAGGAAGATGAATTCCCTCCACTAAAATCCAGGAGGTGACATTGTTCTTGCCCCTGCAGTGTAGAAGATCAGAAAAGACAACCATGGGCTGAGGATGCTAAAAGTCTAAGGAGCCTTAAGGTCCATTGCCTGGACTTTTGGGTGGAAAGCAATAGTTTTCCTGGATGCATTAAAAATATTCTGTTAAAGAAAGGACAAGAAAAAAATAATATTAAACCGTTTCTTGGAAGGTGTTTTGAAGGTATTCACTGGTTTCATCAGAGATGACTGTTGTCCTAAGATCGACAGTTTCAAATGATGAGACTTAAATATCCGTAAGGTACCATCGGGTACTCTAATCCCAAAAAAACCTGCTCCTGGGGACCAGCACATCACAATGATATAACAAACTCAGTATTTCCCAACAGTATCGCTATTAACAACAGCGACAGCACTTCATTTTCAGCACTGAAGACCCCGTTGCCCAGCTGATGTACTCTGTATGTGTCAATATTCACTAGTAATAAAAGACCTCTGACACCTCTATTGCCTTCAGGTCATCTAAAACATGGTCCCTGTGGTCACCACGTTAATTTTCTCTGTGCACCTTCAGAAACTCGCCTCTGACTCCTCTGCTTCAAGTTTTGGCTACCGGTCCCAGGATTTGGAGCTTTCCACAACTTCTTTGTCACTTGGACACAGTCAGGGACCAGCCACCTCCTTCAGCCACCACCACCCACCCCCCTTGAAAACCTCCTCGGACGCTCTCTATACCTCCCTTCACTCCACTCTAACATGAATTTAGCAAGAAGTCCTTAAAGAAACAAGTCAGCACCTTCTCTACCGTGTCCCATCCTTCAGCAAGGCGGTGTCACATCCCCTCACCGATTCTCTCATTAGATCAGACCAGCGTCCCCATGGCTGCGAAAGGCCAGAAACAGTGACTCAAAATACATATATGTATTTCATGGGCCAGCAACACACCCAGCGCGAGCCAAGGGTGGGGGGGGGTGAGCATCCCCAGTTAATGAGTTGACAGTTGCAGTGTTTATTCTATTTCTAGTAACATTACCATAAAGTTTTAATGAATGCTTCATTAAGGCATCAACTGTCTGTCCAGCCAGTCAATTATCACTCATAATCACAGCTAAATAACTACGCACTGCCTTTTACAGATGTTCTTACATCTGCGCGAAACACGCTCTCCACCTCTGCAACGTCCTTATAACATCTGTTGAATATTTGCAAGTGTTTTCTCAATACATAAGTATATAAATGAAATTACACTGTCTAGCTTATACTGTATCTGCGGTCCCACTATCCCACGTACCCCCTTAAATCAGTAAAAAGGTATCTCCTTGTTGTTTACAATGTACTACTCTCTCCATAGCTCTTTGCCGTATCTATTTAAATGGCTTTCAGATTTTCACTTAGTAACAGATTACACCAAGCCTCCATCTTATCAGAGGAGTTATTAGGACCTAATCCTTTATAAGCACTAAAGTTATTAGACTTGTGAGAATATTTTCTCCCCTTCTGTAAATAATCTGTTGGGGAGAAAAAAAAAA
>NW_009647856.1:9293147-9293378 GCF_000708025.1 Charadrius vociferus | reverse complement strand
AACCCCGCCCCCCCCGGCCCCCCCCCCCTTTTGCCCTCAGCAAAGGAAATCAAATTTGTTTGTACCTCGAGGCTTCTTGGGAGGAAAAGCATATCGCACTAAAACCTGCCACCCCAGGCAAAAAGTCCTTGGAGGAGGTTTGCCGGGTGCCACCCAAGCGAACCGCACCGCGACCTCGCTGGCGCTGTAGGAGGGGTGGGGGGGTCTCCATCCTCCCTCTGAGGGATACAG
>NW_009647856.1:9291034-9293075 GCF_000708025.1 Charadrius vociferus | reverse complement strand
CATCTTGGGTGGGGGGATCCTTGCAGAGCCTGAAACAGGCAGCGCTGACGCAAGGCAAGGTGTTCCCACCAGAAAGCGCAGTTTGCAAGGAAAGAGCCATTTTAGGCTGCTTTCCCCATTTTTGGCTGCTTTTCCCATTTTTAAGCAGATCCCTTCGGAGGCAAAGGGGGGGGGGGAAGCAAAGGGAGGGAAGAGAGGCGAGAGCCCATGTGCAGAGGGGTCTTCAGAGACCATTGCAGCCCCCCTCCATCCCCACGTCCCCAGCATACGACCAACCGAAGCCGTTTCTCTGCTCAGACACCAGGTCACTCTGCCACCACATTTCTCTCTCCGGAGCACCGGGGGGCACAAAGTGATTTTAAAAACCAGGGGCAGCAAACTTGGGGATGCAGAGATGCAGGGTGGGAGGGCGAAGGGGAGAGATAGCTTCCCATTTTGCAATGGCCACATCCCTTCTCACCCCACAGAAGACCCCCACAGGCTGACACCACTCTGCTGCGGCTCTTGGATTTCGCCACCTAAGTCCCACCATTGTTTGACAGCCGCCTTCCAAGCTGCTCTGCTTATAATTAATGCTGTTTTCTGCTATTTTGATAAGAGATCACAATCATCCCCCCCGTGTCTTCTCTTCTGTCCCCCTTCCCCACCACTATATCCCACGATGGAAGTTTACTGGTTCCCTGAGCAGCAAAGTTTGGTCCTGGCAGGGGCTAGGGGCTGGGGGCTGGAGGGGGGGGAATGGGGTGGGAAGGAGGAGCAGAACCCTTTTGCAAGGGGAAATCTCAACCTGCATCACAAGGTGTGCAAACAGCATCTCCCAACAGCTCCTGGTAAATAAAATCATGGTGGGTTTCTGGAGAGCATTTCCAAGAGGCGCAGGGAAATGGGCAAAGCAGATCAGCTCTCTTTCCCCTCCGCCGCCTTCCCCTCCAGGATGCTCCCCGGCTCCTCCATCCCCACCCGGGGAACTGAGAGTTTGCAATGCTGGAGCTTCCCATCGCCTCCCACGGTTGCAAAACACAGATGCTCCCAAGTTAACATCTTGCAACCACAGCGAAACAATCGCAGAACAGCAGCGACGAAGCGCTGGCTGCACGGGAAGACGGAAGTTTTCTCCCGCCTCCGAGGGCTTCTCCCACTCCTTCACTACCCTGGAAAATACATTTTGCAAAAAAGCAGCCGGGAAGGGCACAAAAAAACCCTCCCCGCAGGCTCCTCGCAAACTCTCTTTGCAAAAGCTGCGATTCGCCTCCGTGGTCATCATGGGCTTTTTAGGGTCCCTCTGCAAAAGAGATGCCTGGTTGTGGTGCATACTGGTAAAGTCACTTGTTTGGCAGCCCAAAATTTCCGTGTGTAGCAATTTCAGAGCTTTTTTTGCTAAACAACGAGGCGGGGGGGCGGGTGGAAAGCAACCAACCAACCCACATCCCTGGTTGACCATACCGAGGCGAGCGGGGAAGGCTTGACAGCTCCAACAGGACATCTCATCCCACGACATGTCTACTGTTAATGCAAAATAAATCACCGCTGGGTCTCTCGGCATTTTTTTATTTTATTTCCCCCCCCCCTCTCGTGGCATGTCTGTAATTTTGGCATTCAAAGGCAAATCGGCCGGGCTCCAAAGTCCACATGCCCCTTCTCATGGTTTCTCCCCAGCAGACACAAACGCCCCACACTTTTCCCACCAGTGAGTCCTACAGGGGGTGGTGGTGGAGGGAGGGGGAAGGAGGGGGACGGAACGGGACGTATCCCATTCCTTTCCCTTCGCATTTAATTCACCAGCGCACCTCTCCGAGCAACAAAAGAGAGCTGAACCCGACGTGTGCCACCTCGGCTTTCCCCACCCCTTTTTTTTTTTTTTTCTTTCCTCTCAAAATGTTTATTTTCAGTTTTTAAAGACACCTTAACCCCCCATGTTGAACTGACAAGCTTTATAAATATTCATTTACCGCAGTTCGGGAGCGCTACGGGAAAATGTGTAGAGATCAGGGCTGCACATTTTGGCACAGCTGATTGCTTTTTCTTTTCTTTTCTCTCCCCC
>NW_009647856.1:9284009-9290573 GCF_000708025.1 Charadrius vociferus | reverse complement strand
CACATTCCATCCGCTGTCCCGCAGCAAAATAGGGCCCTTCCAGGAATGTATCAAGGAAAAAATCTCGTTCCTGCCTTTTGTTAACAACTGGTGTCTCTCGAGCCTGTTTCCATCTGTGTTCACCTACTCCGTGCGTCCCACTGAGTGCTGAGCTGCCGAAGCTCCCGGGGGGAATCGGTAGTGATGGGCAGAGTTCAGTACCCCTGTGCCACCAGTCTTGGGGACTGGGACGGGGTAGGGGGGGCTCTCTCTCCTTTCAGTCAAAAATGCTGCGGTCTGAGTAAAACCAAAGAACGCTGTTCTCAAAGCGTGGTGAGATTTTACTGACGAGTTTCATTTTGTGCAATTGTCACCTTCGATAAAGACGTCATTTCAGTTTATCCCATCTGCTGTTTCGCAGCATGCTTATACACCGTGTTGTGACGTATCTTTTGCACAGGACTTTGATTTGCTTCCATAACATCACTGAGCAGTTTCAAAAAAAAAAAAAAAAAAAAAAAAAAGAAAGAAAGAAAGAAAAAAAAAATCACATACACATCCCAACCACCACCTCCCCGGCTCCGCCGAGCTGCGCACCCGCGGTACCTCCTCCGCGCCCCCGAACCGGGGAAATGGACTGAATAAGCGAAACAGGGTTGAAATTCACTCGTGGAAGAGATTCCGCGGTGCGGGGCAGCGCGCAGCGGTAACACGGCTCCCGCCGCCCGCGCTTTAAATGCGCTAAAATAACCAGAATAAGCGGGTTTTATACCGCCAGCAAAGCGGGAAGTCTGTTTCCCCATCTTCACCACACACACACCCCCGCACCGCTCCCCGCCACCTTTTATTTGGGTTATTTTCCCCTCATTTCGCGTGGCGAAGAAACTTGGCGAGGGAGGGAGAGGGGGGAAAGAAGGCAAAGAACAAAAATGCACCGCCCGTCCCCTCCGCTTCACCAGGCTCCTGCGCTACCTGTTCATCCCCTCTTGCAGGCAACTTTTTGTGGTTTGTTCGTTAGTTGTTTGGAATTTTCGGTGCTTTCTTTTTTTTTTTTTTGCCTTTTTTTTTTTTTAAATGTATTTATTTTGGTTTGTTATTTCTTTCTTTAGCGGTTGCGGGGGATTCACGGCAGAATCGCACTGAGCGGCGGTGTGCACAGCAGTGCTGGTGAGAGGGTGTTTGCACGTACAGCCACACTGCGGGATTTTTCTGATTATGTTTTTTTTCCTTCTTTTTTTCTTTTCCTTTCGAGAAAATCAGCTCCGATGCAGGGCTGGAAAGGCTGATCAGAAACCATTGCCCATGCCCCCTTGCCCCAACTATTCCTGCTCCCGGGGGTGCCACAAAAATCCCCAGGGGATAAAGCCCCCCCCCCTCCTGCAGCCGGGATTATTCGGGATGCTCCGCCCGGTGGTGCCCGGCCGACTCCGGAGCTTTCCCTTACCCGGGTTTGCTCAGCAGTGGGGCTGTGGGTGTATTTTTGCAGGAATTTCGCTCCTTCTCTTGCATAAGGCTCCTCGCCGAGGGTTTTCAGAGCCCCAAATCCCTTCTCCTTGCAGGCAGGCAAGGGTCATGTCTCTCACAGGGCTGAGGATGCAAGTGGATGCTTTTGGAGCATCCTCAGGGATTGGGGGCTGGCACAGCATGTGCATATTCAACAGGTCTGGAGGAGAGCAGAGGGAAGGAGCATCGTTTGGGCTTTGTCCTTTCCACCCGTGAAATTCACCCCAAGCACTGGCGTATGTCTGCCCCCACAACCAGTGGCCAAGTTTGCATCTCACCCCACAGGCTCAAATGTGATCATTTCTCTCCACTTGCTTTTCTCTTGTCATTTCCAAGCTGAGATTTGAAGTTTCCAGGTGATCTTGCAGGCGTCCTTTCTCGCAGGAGCAGGGGAGAGCTGCAGGGACACGGCAGAGTGGTGGCACTGATTTCTCACATGTGGCCCCAGCTCTCCTCTGTCCCGTTGCAATCACCAGCGTCCTTCATGCCAGTTCTTGCTGGGGATTCACCGCTGAACCTCCCCATCCCCTTTCTCTTCTACTCTCCACATGCCCTTTCTTTTCCACCAGCCTCTCATAGACACATCAGCACACCACAGGGGTTTTGTGCAAGAAGACAAGTGAGGAATGCAATAGAGATGAAGAAAAGTGTGATTTTTTATTTTCTTTTCTGGGATGCATTTGTGGAGAGGATACTGAAGACTGGAGAAAAGAGCAAATATTGCAGATGACGCATTTCTTCACCACAATTCACTTTCTTGCCATTCATGGTCCATCTCTGAAAGGTCATGGAGATGGGTTCAGCCCCTCCTGTTCCAGCAGAGTTCCTGTAAAACATACAAATCAAGCAGTTCAGATTTTTCAGGCTTCGGCTTGGATGGGATTTCAAAACAGCAAGGGAATACTGTCAGAACTTCAAACTAAGACCAAAAACCCAACAGATGCCAGGAAAGTGTTCAAGTCCCGTTTCTCCAGATGATTGTGGAAGTGGTTGACATTTTCAGCATGGTGACATTTCAGATTTTCAACATACTTTTGAAAGGAAGATGCTCTGCAAACACCGTGTCTGCGTTCTTGCTCCTTTTAACCCGCTCTAAATCAGGTTACGCTGAAATACCTCTCGCTGCAGCATATTTCAATCTAAAGCTGGTGGCGGGTGACACCACTGTTATCCACCTTAGGGACACAGCCACAGTGTCTCTCACAGCATTTCAGATGTTTCTCCATCTCTTCTCCATGAACAGTGGATGCCTTTGTGCTTTATTTCCATTCAGACTTAAGTGCTCTTTGCAGAAGCTTTGGTTCCAGTGACCTTTCTGGAGCTTCTTCTTCCCTTTTGGCCTTGGTTTTCCCCACCCTGCCCTCTTTTATTTTTGTTTAGAGACTATTTCTGAAGCACTGACATGGCATTTGGCCCTGTACATAGAGATGTAGAAGAAAGCGTTATCCTTGTGCAAAGAGTTTGTAATCTAAATTAGCCCCGTGGAAGGTGTCCAAAGAGGTAGATTTAAAAAAAAAAAAAAATCCACAAAAATAATCAAGGCTGAGGAAGAAAATCCCTTCGGAATTTTTTTCTAAGTGGCTGCTATAGTAAGACTTTCAGATATGAATGAAAAGGTGCAGATTTATATCAGGGCTGATCTAAAGATGACTCTGACGGCTCCTGTTGGCAGCAGAGACTTTGGATCTTGCCCACAGCTGAGAATACAAATTGGTTTAGTGGACACAAACTGCAGTAATAGCTGAGAGATTTCATTCTACTACCTTTTGGAGCATCACTGGGAAAAAAGAAAGTGCTTTGAGAAATACTGCATTGTCCGAGCATAGTATCCCAAGATATAAAAGGGATTTAATCCTTGGTGGAAAAAAACCACACTGAGGTTAGCTCCAGTTTTAGTCGCAGTGACACTGTTCTCAGGGATGTATCTTCAACTCATCGAAGCAACTTGGCTCCATTAATTTCACTGCTATCCATGCTCTTGAATGCCGCATCTGGGGGTAGCTATGTGACACCTGAACCTGGGAGTAAAAATTTCACATCCGGAATTTTTTGTTGTTGTCATTTTTAACAAAAACACTTGTACAAACAGCAGTGATAAAAAATGAGACTTACCTGAGCACCCAAGTCACGATGATCGTCTGCCTGCCCTTGCCTCTGATGACCACCCCCCAAGGATGTTGCATCCTGCTCTGGAGCCCCCAGCATAGGAAAGACTTGGACCTGTTGGAACAGGTCCAGAGGAGGGCCACGAAGATGATCCGAGGGCTGGAGCCCCTCTCCTATAAGGAGAGGCTGAGACAGTTGGGGCTGTTCAGCCTGGAGAAGAGAAGGCTCTGGGGAGACCCTATTGCAGCCTTCCAGTCCCTAAAGGGGGCCTACAGGAGAGGTGGGGAATGCCTTTTTACAAGGCCATGTAGTGATAGGACGAGGGGGCATGGCTATAAACTGGCAGAGGGCAGGTTTAGATTCAACATTAGGAAGAAGTATTTCACTTTAAGGGTGGTGAGGCACTGGCCCAGGGTGCCCAGAGACGCTGTGGGAGCTCTATCCCTGGAGGTGTTCAAGGCCAGGTTGGATGGGGCTTTGAGCAACCTGGGCTGGTGGGAGGTGTCCCTGCCCATGGCAGGGGGGTTGGAACGAGATCATCTCCAAGGTCCCTTCCAATCCAAACCATTCTATGATTCTATGATATAACTGCTCACACCCCACGTTTTCCATAGCTGAACAAGAGAAACATGTCCAACCCAATAAAATTCAGCCAGTCCCATTACTTTAGATGAGATATTAGCAGTTTCTGATCTCCAGGGTAGATTATCAATACAGAAAACCTCTCCCATTTTCTAGGCTGTCATCTTCATCAGGTTCAGCTTTTTGGAGGAGAGGTGGGGACGTAAAAATATCCCCTACACAAAGAGACACAAGCATGAACACACACACAAATGTTGTAGCATTAAGATTCCTAATTTTTCTCTTTTCTTCTGTTTCAGGAAAATAAATGCCCTGGGGGACATTATCGGATTTGTAGGTAGATGTGCATTTGGGTATCCATTTCTGGCCCCAATTTAGGCAGGTGCCTGAAGGACTCAGAGTATCCCACAAGCTTAACTTGGTGCTAAGATGAGGTCTGTAGTTTCTAGACGTGTTCATCAACATGAGTAAATGGCATTAGTCTTGCAGGTAATGCAAATGACAGGATCTGAGCCAACCTTTCTATAGATAAAATGGCAAAACTCGGGCTCTGGAGGTTCATCTGTGATAAACACTATCATGCAGGGCAGAAGTTATTTGGTAGCAGCCAGGCTTATACCCGGGGGAGCTCCATCTTGGGGAGATATTTGCCTGCTTTGGGATGCTGCCATCAAGTCACACTGCACTGAAAGAAGGGGCCAAGCTGTGCAGCCGACACCGGGGAATTATTTGGAGACGGTTAGAGGTGTCCAACCTGAGCGACCTGAAGCAGGGAGATTGTCTGACAGGAGCTTGGTGTCAGAGAGGAGACCCGTGGGACATCACCCGGGGCCGTCTCCATTGCCAAGTGCAGCTCCTGTTACTCATTCCTCTGCCATAGACATCTCCTCTTTGTGGGACTGCTCCTGGGTTGAGAGCGAAGCTACTCTGCATTTTCTCCCCTCCATGCAGCAAACCTTCAACTTGCAATTCTTGCAGTATTCAACCCACCTTATACTTAATCTTTACAAGAGGAAAAGACACCATAAGGCCCTTATTTTATGCGAACTGGTGCTGGTGCTGTGTCTTGGGGCCAGGGCTATCACTTACTTATACCTTTGTCTTCTTTTTATTCATCAGCCCTCACTCAGAGAGAAGTTGGTCCCTTGAAGGTGGTGTTAGCATGCTGAAAGACTAGTTTCACAGTGCCATCTCCTGGAGAGGGATAGCACATTTAGGCTGCATTTTGCAGACACCTTTTTTCATCCGATTTACAGCGGAGTGCCGGGCACTTTGAAGGCAGGTGTCTAAGGCATGATCTAAAGAAGAGATTAGCATAAGTGAAGTTAATCCAAAATTTAAACTCCTCCGTTACACTTCACAGTAAAAGTCTTGCTTCTTAAATGCTGTGAGGCAGCCGCAAGATTCCTGGTTTGGGATTCATCAAACACTCACTCACCGGGTTATGGTCTGATATTGCTTTGCACCTCTTCCTTCACAACACCAGCCCTGCGCGCGGTGGTCGCAGAGGGAGAAATAGGTGATAGGATGTGGGGAATGGCTTCAAACTGGGAGGGGGGAGATTTAGATTAGACATCAGGAAGAATTTTTTCACTCTGAGGGTGGTGAGACACTGGAACAGGTTGTCCAGAGAAATTGTGGACTCCCCATCCCTGGAGGTGTTCAAGGGCAGGTTGGATGGGGCTTTGAGCAACCTGGAGGTTACTCATGGGAGCATGCTCATGCTCAGGGACACCATGGGAGGTGTCCCTGCCCATGGCAGGGCGTTTGGAATGAGATGATCTTTACAGTCCCTTCCAACATGAACCAGTCTATGATTCTATGAAAAAGCCAGTCCCTTCCCATACCCCTTCTCCTGCAGCAGCTCAAGAGATGCTGTGGCAAAGGGATCAGCACCTCTCAAATGGGAGGTCTCAGGACCAGACATCCCCACAGCGTCCAGCAGCAGCAGCCCCCCTGCAGACCCCAGCCCAGGATGCATACAGCACCTGCAGAACCATGCATCAACTCCACAGCCCAAAGCAAAAAAAAGTCTTCATTGCAGCTTACTTACCAAATTGTATTTATTTTTATTGTCTGTTGACTAGAAGTTGCTGCGTAGGAGTTGTGACTACCCAGCAGAGGGGCAATGACTGGTTTAGCCTTAACTGGAAAAACTGAGCCAGTGCATCACATCTGCAGCTCAAGAATACCTAGAAAGTGTGGTCTCAGTGCTAAACAATAGCTCTTCCACCTTAGCAGTAAATGAAAAGGAAGTACATGTTATATCCTATAAATCACAGCGCTGAGGTTCAATACTGAGGCTCATAGCTATGAGCCTTATTGATCATGCCTGCTCTATGGAAGACATCTACTCCCCTATCAAAAACTAGCTCATTTCTACCATTTATTAAC
>NW_009647856.1:9260290-9283960 GCF_000708025.1 Charadrius vociferus | reverse complement strand
ACCTCCTGGTTTGTTTACCCTCTGCCAGCTGGTGTTGGGAAGGGAGGCTGGGGAAACTGAGGCAGGAGGAGCTGAGCACTCACAGGCAGACTTGCAGTCCCAGGGAAAGACTGTGGTAATGGACATAGATGTAGACCTCAGCCGTGGGGCAGCACAGCACAGTGGTTATAGCTTTCACTCACAGGGGTGTTTCTGCCCAACTCTGTGATGCTAAACAAGTAATTTCTTCATTTCCCTTCCTTTTACTGTAATGGCAGAATAAGACCAAAACAAAAAAAAAAAAAAAAGGATGACCAGGCTCATGTCTTATTAAAAAGTGTAAATTGTGCCTCACATCTGCATTTCTCATCATTGCTGCAGCACCCTGATGGGGGATCAGAGCAGTTGCTGCACGTCGAGTGAATTCTGTACCATAGCACGCAAAATATTGAGTCATTCTGGCTCTCTACGTTCCCTGCTTGCACAGCTGACTCAAAAGCCAGGCAAAGCACTTCCACGGTTTTGGTACTGAATCAGATTTATGAGCTGGTCAGTTGTGGGCAGAAATGCCCTGGCATGTTACCACGACAGCCCGAAAGCCCATCCACGACATGCTTTGGGCTCAAGTTTCTCTGGCAAACATTTCCCCTTGCAACAAAAGCTAATCTCACAATTATACACTCCACCTTCTCCTCCCGCCTTCCAGCCCCCATTTGCCAGCACCCCCAAAATAACAGTGAAGAATTAAAGGGCCATATAAGTAAATTTTTTCACCACCAACAACAACGAAAAAAAAAAGATGAAAATTTTGCATTTGGAAGCATGTCTCTGAAGCCCACTGTGAAACGGGTTTGTGGATGGCTTTTACTCTTTTAAGGGCTCCTTCTGTATTAAGGAGGAAGATTAAGAATGAAATGCCGCTAATTGCACATAAAGGCCCCAGCTTCCATAATAGTGTAAATGTACATTGTATTCAGCTTAATCTCCATCTGCCCCTAAGAGCATAATTGATTTTTTATTTTAATTTGAAGAAACTGATACTTCTATTTCTTCACCGCCAGGCTGCTAAGCACATTTAATAAGAATGTGTATGAGTGGAGGAGTCTACAATATGCCATTAAAGGTAATAGGTAACATATTTAAGGTCATAATGAGCTTGGGGCTGAGTATCTCAGTCCAAGGATCAGGAGGGAAGGTGTATAAATACTTTCCTTACTAGGACTCTGTCAAGCACGACACGGCTGTGGGTTAATAAATAAAGAAGGAAATGGAGCTTTTTCTTATGAAGTAGATTTTTTGATCTCATTTGAGACCATATCCCTTTGGTAGTTCATGTCCTCCCTGCAGATGACCTTGGTTTTACCCTAGACTGACACCAGACCCTGGCTGACCCCTGACAAGTGATGGCCTCTGTGCCTCAGTTTTCCCAAATATGAAATGGGGAGAAGAATAGTGCTCCAGCTTTATAAACTGCTTGAAAAACTCGCTGCTGAAAAACGCCAGTATCCTGTACCTTATAATTGAGTCTTGCCAACCCAGTGAGCCTTTTACTCCAAAGCGAATCCTGCGGTCCCTCTCCTGTTCCATCCCTCTTCACTCTCCAGAGATGCGTCCATGTAGGATCTACTCCCTCCTGAGCTTATGCAAAATCTCTGAAATATTCCTAAAGCCACATCTTTTTTAAAAACATCGTGTGGTCATAGGTCTTACCTGCAGCTCTGATAACCCACGAGCCTTAAAAATACAGCTTCTTGAAAAGGAAGATTTTAAAAGCTGATATTCCTGGCCAGCTTGCATGCACAGATAATTCTCAGCTGCAGTACAGTGATTTCGCTTCAGTTTGCAGGTGGAGGTGAGTCCACTAATAAACTCTTGTCATTGGAATAAAAAATTATAAAAATCCTATTTTGGGGACAATTCTTTAGCAGGGCCTGTTGCGATAGGACAAGGGATAATGGTTTTAAATGAAAAGAGGGAAGATTGGGAGTAGATGCAAAGAAGAAATTTTTTACAATGAGGGTTGTGAGACACTGGCCCAGGTTGCTCACAGAGGTGATAGATGCCCCATCCCTGGAAATACTCAAGGCAAGGCTGGACGGAGCTCTGAGCAGCCTGGTCTAGTTGAAGGTGTCCCTGCTCATTGCAGGGGGGTTGGACTAGATGACCTTTAAAGGTCCTTTCCCACCCAAACCATTCTATGATTCCACGATTTCTGCTCTCCTGCTTTTCCTCTTCCTCATTCTTTGCGAAGGCTTGCTGCTGGGCACCTCGCTGAGGTGTGCAGGGCTGGGGAGGTCAGTGAGGATGAGGAAGATGGCAGTTATGATGACCCACATCAGATTTCAGCCCCTATAGGTGGATTTTTTTTTTTTTTTTGACAGAAAATAAAGTACATTCCTGTTAAATGAGATATTTTCTCATTCAAAGCTACACAGCAGAATGGGTGGCATCCATTGCAGGCCCCTACACAGTTTGGCACTTCCCTTTCATTGTGCCCTGGAGCTCTCTAGGGTCTGTTGGGGAATCAAGCCGCACAGATTTAATTTCAATAACAAATACAGTAAAGGACACTCACAGCAAGAGCCCGATTCTCCCGTGGTGCTGCTTGCACCCAAAGGCAGGAATAATCCTTGCTTCCCTCAAAATCTTGGAAGCACTGTACAGGTTGGAGACTGAAATCTAAGTGAATTAAAAGCCAGGTCTATAGCGGTATTTAAGAATTTGAATCCTTCTTTGATTTTTCTTTTGAAAATAATAGGTTTTACGAATGTAGGAATATTTTTAAGAAACACAAAAGGCGGTAACCAGCTGGGGAAATGACCTCAGGATCTCACCTTCCAGGCAAGCATCTTTCCTCAAGGCAGTTCCTCAAAGTCCCTACTTTTATTATTGCATTCATAGCCTTTTCTCCACTCTTGGACTCTCAATAAGCCTGCCCAGAACATGTCTGGTTATGTTCAAGCACTCCCAGCCTTGTACAGAGCCTTAGTAAGGTTTGGTCCTATAGCAGCATCTGGTCTATTTGAAATTCGCACTCACTCTGAAATCACACAGAGAGATTCAGCTCCTACATTTGGCACAAAGTTGCAGCCAAACCCGAAAAATTAAAGCTTGAAAAAAAAAATTGTAACTGCTGCCACATGTAGAGTCAGGCAGCCAGAGGGGAGTGAAAGTCTACAATACTCATCCTGGTTGCCCAAAAATACCTGTGGAAGGGATGAACGCCAGCCTCACAGCCTGCACAACCTCTGTTAGAGATACTTCTTCACCCCCAAATGTAGGATTCCTTCCCGTGTAGCCCCGCAGTGACAAGTGACTTGGGTTTTGCTGGACGTCACTGAGCACTACGAAGGCTGTGCTCTCCCATAACCCACCCACAGACCCTGGAAAAACTACGGAAAGAAAGCTGGATTTTGGCTGTGTACAGACATTCTCACCCAGAGCCCGTGGTGCCAGCAGAAGAAGATGCCAGCAGTCACCCAGCCGTGGCATCTGAGTCAACCACTCTGGTTTATACAGTGGCGCTGATACCCTAAAGCACAACACAGGACGCAGTCAGAGAGAATTGGAGACATTTAAGACATAGATTTTGTGCAGTTCAACTGTATTGCACCTTCCCTTTTGATTTCGTTAACTGGGATGGCTGGAAGCCAGGAGTAACAGCAGGATCTCTGGACAGTGCTGTTTGTCCAGCTGTTTTCCAGGTGGCCGGTGTGCACATCTGGCCATCTCCTAAATCCTGCCTCGAAGCCAAGGAGGAGGGCAGGAGCAGCTTCTGACATTCATACTAGCCCTACTTTTCCATAGACTCAGCTGTACTATGAAAAAAAACTACTTTTCCATCTTGTTCCTGCCACTCTGACACCGTAAGTACTGACCAGCTACACATCATAAATATTAATTCTCACCCAGAATTTTTTTTTTTTTTTTGGAGAGAACCAACCAGTTCCCTGTGAGATGAAAGCTGGGTGTGTTCAGGGGTTGGTTGAAGGATTTTCGTTTGTAGGCAGTATGACCCCTGACAAATTTACGTCCCTCTGTCCTACACTGTTCTCCAACGCTGTCCCAGCAAGACTCAACCTCAAGTACCCTCAAGACAGTCTGCCAGGATCCCATGGGAGGGATGAGCCATAAAAGTGCTACTCTGGTGGGCTGCATTTCCAAGCGTTTTGCTCTGAAAATTAATTCTTAGGACCAGAGAGATGCCACACGAATCCCAGAGGAGACTGTGGCCAAGTGCCAATGCAAGGTGAACACGTTCAGTGGCCTTGGGAAGAGGCCAGCCATCAGTTGGGTGGACATGACTTGGCCTGGAGGCCAGACATCTCCCCTTACACCAAACCACACATGCAGGGTAGGTGCAGTTAGTATTTCCCTGTCACTAGGCAGGTTTTTGGGGGTCTTCACTGAGGAAGGTGTGCTACCAACAGCTGTGACATTTTAACACAAAAATTTTCTCCTCCCTCCCAGCTTTTTGACCACCTCACATTATAAATATGATGTATAAATGTAAAACCTTATTTGTATGGTGTTTAGAGAAAATAATATGGTTTTGGGTGGTGTTTTGAGAAAATAATAGGGTTTAGCACTCCGAAAAGTTTTTACCTAAAGGAAATGTCTCTTTACACAGGGGGAATCACATTTTTTTTTGCTCAATGCAAAAAACGTCTGTTTTCTTGTTCATATCTACAATTTCATATTGTAAAGTGAGAGAAGGTTTTACCCTGACAAATCTTCTTAGTGTTTGTCTCAATGTTCTTTAATTTGCCTCCTTACAAACAAAAGGATGTTGCCCCATCCTGTCAAGAGGAACTACTTGCTGAAAAGCATTGGGTTTAAAGTAGTGTTTAAGTAAACAAATCATGCTCACAGTCTAGTATTAATTGATTACATTACTGTCCATGAAATATCCTATTTATCCAGGATCCACAAAAGGCAGCTCATTACATTATCATAAACAAAGAGTGGAAAGCACAAGCCATGGCAAAGGGTGGCTTTGGAAGAGCTGCCGACAAGACACAGCCAGGGAGAATATTTTCTGTTTGAAAAGCAAGCAGTTAGAAATATCAGGGATAAAAGCTCATGTGACAATGTCTTCTGAAGCTGTCAAGGGTAATGTCGCTGCTGCAGAATTAGGATGTGCCAATGGATGCGCTTGAAAGGTTTATTTGGGTGTGTTGCCTCTCCCTCCACCAGTGCAACGCAGGCTTCACAGCCAGTGCTCTTGACTCCCATTTTGGCTTCATGAGAAGCGTATCTACAAACGCTGCCAGTGTTTGCAATGATGCCTTTTAACAAGGTTTCTCCAAGCATAATTCTGTGATAAGCAGCAAACAAATTTCACATGTTTATAACCAGGGAAGAAGGTCTTTTCTCTTAGTGTGACCAGCCCCAATTGGCCTAGGAAATCCTTCTGGAGAGCAAGGCAGAGCAGGCAGTGAGGGAGGGGGTGATATTGGCTGTCAGCAGGTTGTTCTGCCTTGCCTGTCTACCTCCACTGACCGGCTACAGTCTGGACAATTAGTCTGACGAGTTTCTGGAGATGCAGTTATGGATTAGCACACCTAAATCTAGGTGTCACCAATGTAGACATCTCCATATGGGTCAGGAGATGGATTCAAATGCCTCAGTGGAGATGTCCAGTGCCGTTTGATTTGTCTCAGGGTGTCCCACCTGGTCTCCAGCTACTTCTCTGAAAGGGTTGGATCTCTGGCATGTCTTCTGCCACATCTCCTAGAAAGTCTTCTAGTTCAGGTCACCAAAACCTACCCCAGGTGTCCAAGTTCAAAGGTAATGGAGATCCAGCAGCCAGTTGATCAGTGAGATCTGTACAACAACACTGAGCAAATGCAGGTACCAAACTTAGGGGTGGTCTGAACTGCTATCTGGACTTGACTGGCTGCATTGACCAGGTATCTACCAAGTATAATGGGAGCTCAGGCATTCAGGTCGTATGAAGACATCTCAAGTTGATTCTTCAGATTAATCTTACCACTTACACACTTTGATAACACCTTTGAGAGCTTCTGGGGTATCCAAGACCGCAGCCCAGAAACAGAAAATGGAATTCTGTTCTGGAGAAATGTCAGTGTGTAATTGTTGTAATTTATAATGTGGAAAATCAGGAAACTGAAGTACCTGGGGCCTTTGGTCTGACTCTTCTTATGTTCTTCTGTTCTTATAAAATGACTTGTGTGCAGCCCAGGTAGGTTGGGACTGGTGAGCTATGTCCACAGAAGGAGATCCTGATCCGATCAATCTGATAGCACAGGGCAGAGAATTCACTTTCTTCCTCTGCTGAGTCACAGCAGAAGCCAAGGTAGGGAAGGAATTTTATTTTCCTCACAACAAGTTTTAAAATGAACTTGATTTTCAGCTCAAATTTTCAAAAAATCGAGCCACTAGAAGTAGCTTTCCAGGCATGGAGGGGACCTCGCCTCCTGGGAGAATGGGCTCCAAAGGCATTTCTCCAGCTGTTTCAGAACACTCTGCTACAGCAAAAAGGCAGAAAATGCAGTGTGTAGAGTCATTCAAAGGCGTTTGCACAGCAAAGGCAGAATTTTCAAAGGAGCCGGAGCAAATTCAGACCCAGTGGGAGGGGGGCAATCTTTCCTTTGGACTGCTTGGAAAATCCCCCCTGTGCGTGCTCAGAAAGGTGGCCCTTGCGAGGGCAAACCACGCACCTACAGAACAATTTCCAAAAAAATATTAGCGCCAGTACCTGCACACTGGAGGCACAGAAAGATGACTTTCCCGCGTGACTGGTCACAGCCCAACAAGCCGATCAGTCATTAGGCTGTTCTGCCTCCCCATTTTTCATCTCACCTGGTCGTTCTAATGTTAATCTGCTTAAATGCATCTTTATAGCTGGTAGCTGGAGGCCAGTTGAGTTAAGAAACCTTTACAGTTGTACAGTCGTTTACAGGGCTGCTTTAAGACATGGCATATATTATGTATGAAGCTTTATAACAGTCATCTGTATCAGAGCTGATGGAGAACATGAAAGCAGTGCTCCTTCCTACAGCACTTTCTTACAGGTGACAAGGGATGGGAGAGCGAAAGACTGAGTAAGAACAGTAGCAGGAAATTATTTTCCTAAAGGACTCCTAAAGAATGTAATGATAAATAAGACTTTTAAAGTTACTGTGAAACAAAGGGCCGCTTTAATTAAAAAGAAATCTGATCTCATAAAATGTTTAAGGTTGTATTCATCTGTCTGAATTAGGATATATCAAGATAACTGCATCTGAAGTATTAATGCCCTTTGTAATTGGTGGAGAAAATCACTGTGGAGACGTGCATAGGAAACTCATATCCCTCCAGGGTAAGTAGCAAACCTTGTATCTATGCTTGAGACTTCCGATCTCCCACATTTGAGTATTCACTCCAATCATGCCCTGTCTCAGTGCAAGGAAAATTGGCTCCCAGGACCAAAGCAGTCTGTGAGACCCCTTGGTCTGGACCTTCAGGTGAAAAAAATCCCAAAGCCAACCCAAAGCCAAGAAGAAATCCCACTCCCACAGACTCCAGTAGGGAGCAGGGAGTCACCATAGGATCGCTACTCATATGACAAAATTATGCATCTACTTAGGAGTTTTGCTGCACTGACTGGATCTACATGGCTTTGAACCTCTTGAATTCAAACCTTAAATGAGTGCTGTAAGTGGGAGGGGTTTTCCTCCCAGAAGACAAACTAGAGTCCACAAAACTACCTTAAATTCACTGTCACTGTAGTCTTTCCCAATGCATACAGAAGTCCAAATCAACCTCTCTCCTATCCCAAAACAGAGCTATCAACTCCCATCTCCATTTTCAAGGCTGATTATAAAGAGCAAGTCTTGCTTCTCATGGAATTTAAACAGTTTTGCTTTCACGCCAAAGTGGATCACAAAAGTTGAGTTTCACTCTTAGTGATTTCAACCTTTTCCTTTCTGGAGAGCTTGAGAGACAGCTCCTGTGAATAAAACCACTTCCCAGCACTAAATGTTTCTCATGTACACCCACAGAGCCCCTGGGCCACTTTCCAAAGAAATGCATTTGTGTTCTCACTCCTTACCATGGTAGTCTACCTCCAGGTAAAGCAAACTTGTACAAAGGCGTTATAAGAAGTTCATGAGAAAGACAGATGGTGTAATGAGACTAAATGAAAATACACATAATGAAAGCTTGGAGGAAAAGCATTCTTTCGTAGGAGTGTTATCGCATTAGCGGCACACACTGGTTACGAAGAGCTAATGTCCACTTTAAGTGGTATCAAGAGCTGGAGCAATTGAAAGATAATAAGAAGAAAATGAGTAATGAATCAATTTTATTGTGTGCTGTTGAGCAGTCCTCACTGGAAGAATGTGCGTTGATACTGTCCAACAAAAGGGATGGATGAGAACTGACAGCAGCAGGGACAAGCACCTCCACACTTTCTGCAGAAATAAATGATTTTTGGAATGATTTTTGCCTTAGCCAATAGGATCCTGATGAGGAAATACGATGTTTTCTCGAGGAGTTCAGTATAGACACAGCAAACGAATGGCATGCTCTGTATTTACAGAGAGAGAAAATACCAGCTTCGTTGGAGAGACAAACTCACTTCGCACCTTTTTGAAGGTGGTCGCACTGGCTTCCCCAGGAAAGGTGTTGCTTGTGCCGCTCAGATCTCCCTTTGGGACTCGTCGCTGCTGCCACATCTCCCTTTTTCATGCACTACGTCCCTGAGCCACCACTCTTCATTTCATCTGTTAGGTTTGGTACAGGTTCCCAATTCATGTTTGCATCCATACTCCACCCTGATGTAGACACACCTCTGCAGAAACTGTAAAGCTGTGTACCAGGTTCCCTATTAGAAACAGAGTAAAATGAGCCCACAAGGGCATTTCTTCCTGCTACAGCAAGACTGGTTCCGGTAACCAAGCTAGCTTGGGTCTCTTCACTCCAGGCTGAACGGTGGAGATATATTTGGCAACTGTTGTCTTCTGAATTGACACTCTATGATGTAAAAACTCCCTGATTATTTAGGACCATTCCACACACAAGCTTGCATCCAAAATTCACCACTGCAGCCTCCCACTAGTATATAATTGCCTGATCTAGGCTGCCCAGGTGGCCATTATGGGTAAACAGGCACCTCCTGAGAAGGATCCCAAGTGCTTCTAGATATTTGTCCCACACAGAAGAAATTACATGCTGGAGGTACATATGTCTTTGCCTGGAAGAGCTGTCTAGACAAGTTTAAGCTAGATGCCCAGCTTCTCCTGGCTAACTCTCAGTAAGAGTCCCCCAGTGTCCTTGCAGTGCCTATATGGTAGGGTTTTGTCTTGGGGTGGACTCAAGCCCACCATCCCCATGCTGTAATCCTCTGTGGTTTGTCTGTGAGCCCAAGGTTGCCAAAAGTTTTGGGTCAGGAGAAGAAAAGCTAATACTATTTCAGTTCCATCATAATGAACAAGTTCCTCTTCTTACTGTTCATTTTGTTCCAGTTCTTTCATCCCTGTTTAATTCTTCATCAAAGCATAATTTTATATCTGATTTCAGGAATTTGAGTCAGTTCTGAATCTCGCTGACCAATATTTTTTCTTCCCTGTATTAATTTGTGAACATCTGTGATGGCAAGCAGATGTCTTCTGGCCTTTGGAAATCCCTGGGCATTCAGGGGTTTGTGTTTCAGTTGTAACATCCAGAAGTGAAGAGGCAGAAGGACAAGAACATATGTCTTACTTTAGCATTAAGCTAACAGGTCGCCTGCTACAACAGCAGCCTTTTATTAGGGCAAGGGCAAAAGCAGAATAAACAGTGGAAGCAGAAGTAGAAACACCATTTAGGGTGTCTGAAATAAGCATTGAATTAAAAAATAAATCCTTATTTAATGGTATATAATAACAGACCTACTCCTCTCAGGCAATATCTCAGTTTTGGGACCGTACCTGGAGCTAAGCCAAAACCTACGGGGTCAGCAGAGATCACGTGGGAACAGATGGCAAAAGTCATTAGGCACAGATCTCCTTGCAAACATTAGGTTTCCAGCCTGTACAGTTACTATTCTGGTGCAATGAGTAAAATTTAGGTCAGTTGAAGCCTAGTTTTCAACTTCATGTACCACAGGAAGACAATTGTAAAACTTCACATCTTCATTGACACAACATCATTAGAAAAACTTTTAAAGAACGGACCTGTTCTCACACGCATACAGCGACTGAGGATTTGTAAATCACTCCGACAAACATCAATTTTCTAGCACTTTTTGTTATAAAAAGAACTTCTTGCTATGTTATACTATGAAAAGCATATTCATAGAATCATAAAATGGTTTGGGTTAGAAGGGACCTTGAAGATCATCGAGTTCCAACCCCCCTGCCATGGGCAGGGACACCTCCCACTAGACCAGGTTGCCCAAGGCCACATCCAGCCTGGCCTTGAACACCTCCAGGGATGGAGCAGCCACAGCTTCTCTGGACAACCTGCGCCAGTGCCTTACAAGGCACTGAATTTTATTCATTTATTATTTTATTTATTTATTTATTCAGGCTTTTCCTTCTGAACTAACTATGGGGAAAAAAAAACCACCTTGTGAATACTACTTGCATAGTTTATGAAAAGCCTACAGGCATCTTTCCATGGGTGTGGATGTGCGTGCTCACCTAATTTCAGTCCTGAATGAACCACTCTGGCAATAAACCCTGATTTACCTACAGACACTTTTCAGCTTCCAAGAGCCGTATGTCAAATCGGTCCCTAAATAGAATAACCTTTATTCAGCTTCCCCAGGGAGCAAACACTGCATCAGAAAATCAATGTCTATTTGTCACCAGTTGGCAGAGCCAAGAAGCGCTTGAGGAGGAACTGTGAGTGTGGGTACAGAACCGCTTACCTATGGCGTGGTTGTCTTCAAGCAAAGGTCCCTGGTGGCTTACATAGGACATTAAGAAGACAATACTACATCTGCCTTGTCCAAACAGCAAGAAAATAAATAAATAAAAGAAATTCCCATTACAAACATTGTGTCACATTGTAAAATAAGTCTTTCCATTCTGTTAGGGGGAGGCTTTGTTTTTGTCCTTCTTTCACAATGAAGGGAGAGACAACCCTCTGCCTCAGGGTTTTACTCATCCGTTTTAGCCTTGGACTATTCAGTTTGTCCTGGAAGCCGTGTTGTCCTGGTTTGAGTGAGACAGGAATAATTTCTCTTCTAGTGCTTGGGAAACTGCACTTTTAGAAGACTCTAGTGTCTGAATTTGTGAAAATATTTACTTTATAGCCAGCTATGGTGTGTGGGTTTCAAGGTCTCAGTGTTTTCGAGCTCGCCAGGTGCAGGGATGAGGAACGAGAGCTGGGCACTTGACCCAAGCTGGACAACAGGATTATTTCATACCATGAACGTCACATTCAGTATAAATCAGAAAGTTTGCTGAGAAGCTCTCTCTCTTCCTTGATGGCTGCCATCCGGAGAACTTCTGCCCCAGTGCCGGACCTCTGAGCCCTTCCCTTCCTCCCGAAGCTGTAGCACTCGCAGTGTCCTACATTTGCTGTCCACTGCTGGGAGTACACAGCTTCCTACAGGTAGAATGGGCTGAGTATAAACCTCGTATATTTTATATTGATATCTGGATCAATATTTGTCCTTTAGTATTATTAATGTTAATGATCTAGTCTTATTCTATTAAATCTGTTTATACCTGAACCCTTGTGTTTCCTTGTTTTTTCCTGATTCCCCTTCCTAAGTGGGGAGGGGTCATCAGGTGATAGAATAATAGTCTAAACGACAATATTGTGGGTTACTCAAACCATAACACAAGTACAGCTCCAGCTACATGGACTGAAGCTCCCACCAAAACGTAGAGGAGGCCACCACCCTTACTCTGAAAGCATTGCTGTTTCCCACACTGCGAGAGATCACGGCCATCTAATATTAGGCACCTCATTGTAGCAGAGAATGAAAAGCTACTGAAGAAAGAGGAAGCAGATGAGATGCACAGATATATGAGCTGGAGCAACAATACAAGCTGAAGTTGCAAAGTGGTTTAAGTCTTGCTTTTTGGAGGGTGGGAAGAGGGGTCCACAGTGCAATCAGATAGGCAGCTGCTGGAAAGGGACAGATTGGGATTTCTAGCCAAAGACAAAGCAGGGCAAAGGCTGTGGTTCTTCTCAACTAAATGCAGCTGTTTAGGAGTAAGATGTGGAGGGAGATCAATCACTGAGAGCAATTCATCTCACTGTTTCAGACAACAGTATTAAGAAGAGATGAATCTTCTTTAGAGAACTCTGTTTCCCTCTGAGGGGTTTTGGAGGGAGCTCAGACAGCTAACTTGGACTAATAGTCTAACTTTGGACAGCTAAAATCGACTGAGACGAATCCCACCCCACCGATAGTGGGGTCTGAGTGAGAGAACAGTACTTAATGGTCTTGGACATCAAAAAAAAGAAGGACCAAAGTGCTGCGGCCTCCTTAGGGGCAACAAGTGAATGTACTGAGCTTATAACCATCATCCTTCTTTGTAATAACAGCCACTGCCTTAGCTCTCCCTTTTCTTAATTCTGTTTTTTCAGCTTTGCTTTGTCACCAAATTTTTCAGCAGAATTAACATTTTTTAATCATGACATATTCTTGGTGATAACACTCTTTTCACAGGGAAATTCGTCCTCCTTTAGCTATTTCTATGCTTCGAGATTAACTTTCTCTACGTAGATGTTATCTACATCCCTCCAGGGATGCCCTTATGTTGTTTTGACTCCCTCAATGAGAATTAAGGAAGGATTCAACTGATCAAATGCAGCTACCCAAGGAGTATGTCTGTAATTTAAGGCTGGCATCCAGGCTTCCTCAGTAGCCAGTGGAGAGAGATGGCACTTCAGCTCACATCTGCTCCAGGGTAGATGGACTGCATGGTGAGAGAGCTCCTTCCTCCCCTTGGAAGTCTAAGCTGGTTGTCCACAGGTAAGGTTAGGTGAGGTGGATCCTACCTCTGATATCTGTGCATTGTTGACCCAAATATGGGTACCCTATTACCTGCAGGACCTCCACTTCTCCTGCTTCCTCATTTCCTCAGTGGTGCTGGTTTTTGGTCTTAAGCTATCACTATGTGGTTTTCCATCCAAAACTCCTGGTCTACCCTGGCTGCGTTCTGCAGCCTAGCAAATTCTGATCATTTTTTCTAAGTTTAAATCAAAGTATTTTCATAAGCTCCTTCTGGAGTGCCTGTTTATTTGGAGAGCCCGTTCTCCTTCACGGCTAAGTCTTAAGTGAGGGATTCCAGAAGTCCTCTGAAACTGCACCTTTAACTCAGTAAACACAGTTTCTTCACACGTTTCTCAAACCTTCTCCCTGGTTCAGTATTCACTGATGCATGTGACACCTTTCCAAAAACTTCATTCCTTGTAGAAGTGCCAAACCCTGCAGCACAGTTTCAGCCCCAGCATCTGAAAAAGCCACTTCCATTCAAAATCTTGAGCAGCAAGATGAAATGTAAAAGGCTGGTGTGAACATTGCAATGCCTGTAGCAGAGCTGCAGGTCTGGAGTAGGCACTGCACTCATGAGCAACCACCCCAAAAACTATTCAGGGGAATATAGGAGTTTGTACAGCTCCATCATAAAGATGCTTTCCCTGGGGTAAAGAACAATCTTTAGGTTTATATATGGTCTCCGTGTTGTGTTTTGTCACCATGATATCAGTCCAGGTCCCAAGTTTGGGTATGCTGCTGTCAGTAATAAAAAGCAGGCAGTGCTGTGACCCAGCTGTGCTCTCTGGAGAAAATCCTTAGATTTTCAGAGTGATCATGCTGACTGCAAGCACCAAGGATTTGCCAGCCAATCCCACTCACACTAGGATTTCTGATCAGTCTCCCTGCCTGGCAGTGATGGCTCTGGGACCTACCTCACCTCCAGCCACCACAAACATGATACAGTCTGCAGACGAGGCATCTTGCCTAAGACATTCACCCAGGCTCTCCCTAAGGGTAGAGGGGTGATGAATTGCTGCCCAAAGAGACCTTCTATTGACTGGAGGAAGCCCAAGTGAGTAGCTTGGATTAGAAAAGGATTAGTTTGGATTAGATTCAACTTTTAAATGGACAAAAATAGGTAAGTCACCATAAGTGTCTTGCCCACTGCTGTGCAACAGTGTGCAGAAGTAAATACAGCCCTGACTTTAATCAAGACACTGTTTATTTTTTCAACTTATACAGCCTGAACTATTGACTAAGGTTCAAGTTAGTGGCAAATGTAGCTTCTGCCCTTGCCTTGCCAATGAGGGAACAAGCTTGGTCCTGTTTGTTCTGGGAAACCTTTGCAGGAAAGGTCCTTGCAGACACTGTTAAAAAAAAAAAAACAAAAAAACAAAAAACAAAACTAAAGATCATACATAATAAAAGAAATCAAAGCCTTAAAACATAATGAAATCTGCAACTAACTCTGGAAAGTATTTCAGGCAGTTAAGGAAAGCAAGAGCAGGACTGCCCAGGGAGGTTGTGGAGTCTCCCACACTGGAGACATTCAAAACCCACCTGGACGCCGTCCTGTGCAACCACTGTAGGTGCCCCTGCTCTGGCAGGGGGGTTGGACCAGATGATCTCCAGAGATCTCTTCTAACCCTGACCATTCTGTGATTCTGTGACTGTAGGGTGGGATGGACTTGTATGATCATCCATAGTGGCCACTGTCCTGCTCCTTCACATATTTTTCTCCTCTCCTGCTAAAGATGGAAATGCAGTAAAACATCCTGACTCCTCTGGGATACGGCTTCTCTGGAGAGCTGCCAGGCATTTCGGATGGATTTGCATCCACTCACTGCAGAGCTCAGGAATCAGAGAAAGAAATACCGCCTGGTCTGCAAGCTGTGCTCAGCCGGCCGAGCACCAGAGCTCTCCGTTAAACAGCTTCAAGGATCCTTTTATCCACTCCAGATGCTGAATTCAGTCATGGGATGAGGAGACACAATTTGAGAAAGCCTAGAGAGCCAGCTTTGACTGCATGTCTACACATCAAAGACCTTAAGCTGTTAAAAAGCCATCTACCTAGTGACCTGCAGTCACAGCCTCCCCTCCAGAACTGAAGGAGACCAGTGAGCTCTTCATGCGAACTTGTTTATGCTATAATATTTCTGCACTAAGAGAAATTGTATGTTGACTATTCGTGGCATAGATACAGTGTTTGGGAACTAAAACGTTAAAACACATCTTCAGTAAATGGACTCATTCAACTGAGATTGTTTTGTATCAGATCTCATCTAAGGGTGTGATTTACAGATCTGATCTAACACTACCTGGATCCAGGAAAAAGATTCCCCTTGAATTAAAAAAAAACACAACTAACCTAAGTAACCTCTTCACTGTGTTCATTGCTTTGGAAACCCCCTGGATATCATAATGAATGGAAAATAATAACAATAAAGCTGTTATTTTAAAATAAAGTGCATATTTCAGAGCAACTTGCTTTACTTCCCACCATCAGATTTCAGGTTACCTGTCACAAGAGAAATTATAAATTCCCTCCTCGATATTTCCTTTATGCCTTTTGTTTCTTGCTTAAACAGAGGAGGCCACTAAGCAGGAATTGAACCCAAAATCGAGATCCCAGCACTCAATCCTCCAGGAAGAACTGGCTTGGGTTTATCAGTACTTCTGCCTTTTGCAACATTTGCCTTCTACAGCACAAAACCCAATGTTTGCATGTTGGATGATGTGCTGGGCTGGGACTCACGCTGTCTGGTTTCCTGTGTTGGATCCTAAGAAAAATAACACACGTCTCATTGTTTTTATTCCTCTCTCCCATTTAATTTCCAGTATGATCATTATGGACTCTCTTGTGCTTCTCATAAGGCCACCAAGGACTTGGCAGTCTCAAATCATCCTTCTTCAGGATTTTTATCCTGAAGAAAGGGTGTGCATGTTTCTCACCAGAGACCAGCTGGGAGAGTAACAAACAAGGGTTTTAAGACAGTTGATGTTTTTCAGCAACACCTGGGAAGGAACACTGTAGGTTAGCACAGGGGCTGATTTTATGGAGGTTTCCAGGCTGAAGTCAGGTTTCTTCCTGAGTCCTAAGAAGGCTTATTTGCTGCAATATTCATTGCACCATTCCTAACCCCAACACCATTAACACCCCTTTTCCTGAACACCCAAGTGTTCTTCTGGAAGGAAACATCCCCATTAATCCAACAAGTGAAACTTAGCCAGAGGATCAAGCCCTCTTCTGAAAGCTTTTTTGTACCTGCGAGGTTATATCATGCTCCTGACCCCTAGTTCTGCAGCTGAGATTGCACTGTAAATGTGAAACAGAGTCCTCAAGCAGGTTATTAGCTTAAAGTTAGGTAGGGTTTGCTGTTTTGGAAACATCCCAGGAGAGATAACTGAGGTCTCTTTCAGGATGACTGTCTGCAGCCTGAATCGAAATAATATCTCTACTGCAGCTGTAAAAAATGCATCAAAGGAAGGCGAAACGATGCCTCAGCTATAACATTTATAAAACATCAAGGATGGTTTGTGAGGGAACCTGTGATTTTCAAGTGCTAGTGGAAGAAAGGCTTGGGAGCGGTGAATATTCACCAGGAATTGGCAAATTAGCATTTTATTGCAAGACTCTCGACGAGTGATAGAACTCAGGGGGAAATAATCAAGGTCCTCTCTGGTTCACGCTACATGAATTTTGTGAATATTTAACATTTTGCCAGTTGGGTAGGTCTCCATTTCCTAACTGATCTTTTCGCATAAATAGTTAGCCAGGCAGTCAGATTCTCACATCCAGCAAAAGATCTGAAAGGACTCATCCAAACCCACGACAGCGCAGAGAAAAAGGCTTCCTCCTCCCTGGGGAAACCTCAGGTCTGCCAGAGAGAGAGAAGAGCTGTACAGAACAAAACCGTATTTGATTTAATTTTTTTTCTCTTTGTCCCTTTTTTTTTTTTTTTGGCCTGAGAAGAAACCTGATCCCCCTGAAGGGGAAAGGTGTGAGACAGATGGACAGGGAAGTGCTGCTGCCTCAAAACAACCCTTGCCTGAAATAAGTCCAGGTCAGGTCCACCCTCAGACGGGGGTGACAAGATAGCGGTGTAACCACATGTCTCAGTGACCACCAGAGATTGATTGACAAGCTGAAATACTCTCAGTAGTGCCTCCAAGCAGGATTAGGAGTCAGATCTCCAAAAGCATAGGATTAGGACACTACCCATCTGTCCAATACATAACGATGCATCACAGGGAGAGGCTGGAGATATAGGCTGGCTTAAAAAAAAAAACCAACACGGCAGCCCAGAAAATGCTGTTCATGGAGAACTTAGACCAACTCATCCATCCCCCCACCCCAAGCAGAAATTACCTAGCTATTCCTGAGAGGATACTGTCTAAAAAGATGGATGTTCTTAAAATCCTCCAGTGGCAGAATTTCTCCTTCTGCCCCCAACAACTTACTGCACCTCTTAACTAGCCTTATACCTGAAAAAGGTGGCCAGATGCCAACCTAAATCCACTCTGTTGCAGTTCAGATCTAGGGTGTTCTGCCCAGATCACAGTGGCCATAAATTCAAACATCATCTCAAGCTTAAAGGAACTTGTATCCAGCCATCCCATTCTTACAGAAGATGGGCCCCAGCCACGAATCTGAGTGTGTCATGCTTCCAAAGTTCAGCCCCATGCCAGGATTGGCATGTACAGAGACCAATTGTACTGTAATTTTTTTTTTTTTTTATCGTTTGAGAAGAAAGTTTAAATCCCAAGAAAGAAATTGATCTGAAAAGCAAATGTTCAGCTTTTCAAGCAGTTCTATTCTTATCCAAATAGTCACAAACCTAGAGATCATCTTTCCACCACAAACATCATGTTGCAGGTCTAAAATTCTGCTGTGGTGGCTGTCCCGCATGCGCTTGCACAGCACCCACGATGAACCTCTGATCTCAGGTGGCATTTCCTGGCATTGCAGTATGACAAATAATAATTAAATGTCCTACAAAATTGAAACCACTTAGGAAATCTAGAGCTGCCTCCAGGTATGCTTAGGTGGGTGCTTGTACTTCAGTTAGACACTCCGTTTGGCTGTCTCCTGGCATCTGTTAGGACAGAGGTCTACAGGATACCTCCATTTCAGTGGCAAGCTCGATTTAAGAAATCCCTGCCTGTTGCCCCAGTTCTGCAGTTCACCACCCTCATCAGTTGGCCCAGGTTAAAGTTTTTAGGAGTTTCCCTATACACAAGACTAGCAGAGTGGTCTGAGTGAAAGATACACCAAATCATGTTAGTAATTGCTCGCAGGGCTGCTGCCCCTTCTGGGCAAGCTCCAAGCTACCGCGCTACAGAATAAGATAAGGCCATTCAAACCATCAGCTCTGGTGGTTCAAATAAGCTCATCTCACTTGCTGCTGTGATGGACTAATTGTGATCCATGGGCTATGAGGTGTCCTCAAAATGTGAAGAATTGAAAGAATTGCAGTTGTCCCCAGGTTACCCAGAGGAAGAGGAAAATGCAGAATGATTTGTTGAGTGGCCCACTGTAATGCCCAAGTACCGTAGCAAAGCCAGCCACTGAAACTGGAGTTTCAGTCCACTTTCTTAATCATTAAGTCATCCTTCTATTAAGCTGGAGTCCTACCAGTGCTACATGAACTAGCTGAGCTCTGCACTCCAGGGGACCGGTGTTAAAGAATGTCACCAGACTGTGGGTACCTTTACGTTTGCTTTATTAATAACTCAGAGTTGGGCCATCACTCACTTGCCAGTGAGTGGCAAGTGGCTAACAAAATACATCTTCTATATATATGACTCTACACAACATTACATAATTGATATTTCTGTCTGGCAAGCTCTTAGTGTTTCTTTAAAGTCTCCCAGTTCTTCATTCTTCAGTAGTTCCAAAAGTTCATTAATTTTCAGTTGACTTATCGTTCCATTCCAGTTCCTCTTCTGAAGTTGTAGCTCAATGGTGCAGATTCTGGTCATCACAGCCCCTTATCTTCTTTAAACAGTATCCATCAAAGTCAACGTATAGACTTCTCAGAAAAACTCAACGTGTTCCACTAACTTGTGGTTACTCTATGCCTCTTCTAGATGTCTAAGCTTTATAAAATGCTTATTGTGGGTTAATCACTCATTTCCTACCTATTATTATGTTCTACATTTGCCATCCTTTTGATTCAGCTTGAATGGGTTTCAGGCCAGCCATGGTCAGGACTATACAAGGGATAAATGAGCAGCGTTTGCATAATCCTCAGAGTATTGTCTTTAAGCACCTGCGTTCTATTAATCAGTCTTATACAATTACATCTATTCTTCAACCATTCTATGATTATTCTCAAAATGTATATAAAAAAATCTAACAAGACCTAAGTTACTTAAATCACTTAAAAGCTTATCTCTTTTACAATTGCTTATTTCTTTTACAACCAGCAAGGTAGAAAGGCGATTTCTCAGCTGTCATGAGCTCTGTGCAGGACTGAGGAGTGGGGTCCAGCCTCCAATTCCCAGCACCAGTAATAATGAGCTCCTCTACAATCAATGAAGTCTGTAGCTGCTGCAATGGTGTAGGACCATCATCTCCGCAGGGATGTAGAGTGATAATATGACCTTGTGAGGGTCAACCCTGATGCCAGACCGTCATCCCCGTAGGGATGGTGGGACTTGTAGGAGTTTCCTTTGCCGTGGTGTAGGACCCTTGACTTTTGCCTCCTGCCATAGGGATGACCGTGCAGGGTAAACGGGATGTGCTCAGAGAGCTGATTTGCACAGCTGAGGTGTTCTGAATGAGGGGAGGGAAAAAGGGAGGCTGAGACCTGACTCTTTCTGCATATCAACACAGCTTGGCACAGACCTGAAAGCCACTGTCACCTGCCCCTCTCGCTGAGGCAGCCCGGGGTGAGCTGGGCAAACTACATGTGAGAGCCTCAGCTCCAAGCCAAACACAGCACTCCAGCAATACCACGGGCCCTGTAAGGTGTGAAATTGTTCCCTTTCATTCAGAGTAAGACATTGAACATCTCATAATAACACAGCTAAAGCGCTTATTGAAAATACAAAAGAATTACCTTGAGAATAACTCCTTGGAGTATCCTGCAATACAAAGTCTTGGCTGATATAAAAATTGGTGTTGGCCTCTTGCTTATGAGTATAACCTAGAACTAACTGTTAAATGTGGCAGGCCTTGTAAAAATGGGTGATTGAGCAAGGATAAGGTCTATCTACTATTTAATCAACAGGGATCATTGCGGCTGGCAGCATGAATAAAGTCTTTTCCAAGTATCAGTTAAAGGGAGTTTTCTCAAGAGACCTTGTTTTCAGAAGGAATTTCTCCATCAAATGAGAAATAAAATCAGATGAATAATTTACATAAGTGTCATCCTGGAAAGGGCAGTTTCCTGTGCCCCCCCTCAACTTACGACCGTAACCACCTGCAGACCTGCCATTGCCCCCTCTTCATCCCTACCATCACACTGGGGACCTTGGGGGTACAAAACACCTGAGTGCTTATGGGGCAAGTGAGTTGAAGAAAATGATGTTGTGCTGTTGTAAAAAATCAGCCGTCACGTTTTTGTGATGCTTTTCTGACACATGGGGCCATCACTGAACTGCCTGCAGGTGGAGCAGACTGACTTCATCTGAGAGCTGACCAGAATGGGTCAGAGGAAGATCACAGAATCACAGAATCTCCTATATTGGAAAAGACCTGTAAGATCATCTAGTCCAATCATTAAAGATGGCCTTCAAGAAGCTATTTCTCTCCACTGGCTATGAAAGGAGCCAAGAGACATCTCAACAGGCGATACCTAAAGCCAGGTGAGGTGGATGCCACCCAAGAGTAGCTTGTACAGGGCAGAGACTGGCTTTTTTGTCCTGTGATTGTACCAGGACTGCTATAAGGGCATCCACGGCCATGGCAACATTACAAAAAAGTAATAAACGTGAAAAAAAACCCAACACTGGGGCTTTGGATGTGGAGAGGAAAGCCGTTTCTAGCACTATTATTTCCTTCTCAGCTCGGTCCAAGGAGCAGCAAATGCAAATAAGCTGGAGCCCCTGGCCCAGTGCCAAGCATCCCGCCTGATCCCCAGCCAAGAGCTTTACAGAACTATGTGCCCTTGAAGTGAGGAAGCCTTGAAAAACGTGTCCTCCCACCAGGTCTGTTTTGAAATCGGAGCCCAGCCACAACGAGGGCTGCCGCGCGTAAGCTGGTACCCGCGCAGTGTGTCTGACATCCCAGGCAGCTGCGCGTGGGAAGGAGGGACATGCAGACGCTTGTCACCATTGCAACGGGCTGGACAAATCTCAGTGCTCCAAGAGACCCTTTTTTCTAACAAAAAAAAAAAAAAATACCAACACCAGCTGGCTTGCTTTTTTAAACAAGGACAAGGGAAAAAGCATATTATCATCAAGGAATAAGGGCAACCCTTTGAAATGGAAGACAAGTACCAAAGGTTAGGAAGAAAATGAATGGGATCTCAACACTTATGGGGTAAAATAGAGTAGGATTACTGAAAAAAAAAGCACTCGAATCTAGCTCAGCACCATGCACTTATTTTACATGTTTTCTGGCAACTGTCACAGCTGATTTCTGTTATCAGACCTGTCCAGCCTGAAACACTTGCACTGATCCATGCTGCTAAGTGCTGCTCTTACTGCTGCCACGCTTCACTGATGCGTTGAGCCAACATGCCAGGCTCACACAGCAGAGGAATGGGACAGAAGATGCCCTGGTGTCCTAGCTGTGACATCCTTGGTCAAGGCTGAGTTTTAACGAGTAACAGGATGTCCTTTTCTGCCCTGACTCCAGTGGTGATAGGATCCACCACTGCTACAACTCAAGTGAATGGGAAAGCTCTCCTTGAGCCCAAAATGAACATCTGATTTTCTCAGTCACTGTCTCCTCAGCCAGAAAAGATGCATAAATCATAGAATCATAGAATGGTTTGGGTTGGGAGGGCCCTGAAAAATCATCTAGTTCCAACCCCCCCTGCCATGGGCAGGGACACCTCCCACCACCCCAGGTGCCTCCAAGCCCCGTCCAACCTGGCCTTGAACACCTCCAGGGATGGGGCAGCCACAGCTTCTCTGGGCAACCTGTGCCAGTGTCTCACCACCCTCAGAGTAAAGAATTTCTTCCTAATATCTAATGTATATATGGCTCGTATATCTAAATGACTCATAATGGTGCTGTCCTTTTTTGAAACCAACAGCTGTGAAGAACAACTCTTTCTAATAACTTTCTCTGTACTGAAATAGTTTTGCCACAAACCCTATTCCTCCAATGACACCTGTTCTCCCTGCAGGTTTTTTGGGGGGGAGGTGGGGCTGGGGGTGAGGGGGTGAGGAAGGGGTGAGAAAATTATTCTGTTTCTTTTCTAATTCCTGTTCTCTCAAATGTTTGTCATTCTTCATACCTTCCTCCAGACTCAAGCATGTACCCACCCTCATGCCATAGCAAAACTGAGCCAAACCCAGGCACTGAAGGCAATGGAGCAACTACCCCAAGTTTTCCATAAACCACTCCTGATAACCTCCCAGTATGGGATGTGCTTTCCTTCCAACACCTTTTTTGTTGTTGACTCACATTTTATTTGAAGGCCATTTACTTCTCCTGATCCTCTTTCCAGCCAGGTATGCCACTTGCTGCCTCCTTCCCTCCCTATCACTTATTGCATCTCATTTTGTTGACTTTGGACCACCCCTCCAGTTTAACGAAATCATTTCTAATTCTCACCCTAACCTCCCAAATGTTTGCAGACTCTTCTAGCCTGATATCCTTGATCATTGCCTCAGAGTGGGATTTACCTTATGTCCTGGTTCCGGCAGGGATGGGGTTAATCTCCCCAGGAGCCGGCAGGGGGCAGGTATTCCATACCACGTGACACATGCCCGGGCTATAAGAGGAGCTAGCCGGGGCGAGGAGAGGAGTCGCCACTCGGCGGTGGGCTGCGGCGGTGCGGGTCCGGTCGGTGCGCTTCGCGGCGGTACTGTAATCGCGTTTTTGTCTTTTCCTTTTGCTGTTCTGTTAAATTGCACTCTTTTAACCCACGAGTTTGGCCCTGTCATTTTCTTTTTCCACGACTGTGGGAGTTGTGCGAGCGGCTGCGTGGTTCTTTGTTGCTGGCTGAGGCCAAACCACGACAGTTCTTTTTGGCGCCCAACGTGGGGCTCGAAAGATTGCAATAACAAATTTCTTGTATTCATTTCCCATATTGGTTGGATAGATGCTGGTTACAATGTTACTTCGTTTGTTTGCGTGGCTGTGCTTTGCAAATTCTTACATGCTCTATCTACTCCCCGTGATGCTGTTTGTTATCTCGGGGAGAGGGATCAGGGCTATAATTTTGCTGTCATTTGCAATTTCAGCTTATGATATGATAACATCACTATTGAAGTGGCTTTGTTGGGGTGTCTATGCGGTATTGCTGTCTTGTCCGTACCTTGGTTATCATCTTTCAGAAGTTATTAATAATATCACCCAATCAATGGGAGAAACAGGGGGAGATACTTTCCCCAGCTCTTTTGCCTCCCTTTTCTCCTTTGGGCCAGATATGACACCTCTTGAGAACTTTGAATATCCTTGGGATGCTCAAACCAGCATGTTTCTATTGCTATGCCTGCTGAATGTTTTTCAGATCTTGTTTAGGGTTAAGCAACTGTTTAAGTCTACCACCCAGAGATCTGCCCCAAGGCTGGATAGTCAGGGGTGGCATGGCATGTGGGAGAATATGGGCAGGTATCTAGAGAATTTCTCACCTCCAATG
>NW_009647856.1:9255931-9258971 GCF_000708025.1 Charadrius vociferus | reverse complement strand
ATAACGGATACTATGATCAGGATTAGAGGGGCCCTGCCCCCAGCCAGGTGGGGGAAAGGGACAACCGGGTTTATTGGACTGTGTGGATTCGATGGCCTGGCACATCTGAGCCACAGGAGTATAAGGCTCTAGTGGACACTGGTGCACAATGTACCTTAATACCATCAAATTACAGAGGGGCAGAACCCATTTGTATTTCTGGAGTAACAGGGGGATCCCAAGAGTTGACTGTACTGGAAGCTGAAGTAAGCTTAACTGGGAATGAGTGGCAAAAGCATCCCATTGTGACTGGCCCAGAGGCTCCATGCATCCTTGGTATAGACTATCTCAGGAGAGGATACTTCAAGGACCCAAAAGGGTACCGGTGGGCTTTTGGCATAGCTGCCTTGGAGACAGAAGAAATTGAACAGTTATCCACCTTGCCTGGTCTCTCGGAGGACCCCTCTGTGGTAGGGTTGTTAAGGGTCAAAGAACAACAGGTGCCGATTGCTACCACAACGGTGCATCGACGGCAGTATCGCACTAACCGAGATTCTGTGATTCCTATCCATAAGTTGATTCGTCAATTAGAGACTCAAGGAGTGATCAGCAAGACTCGTTCACCCTTTAATAGTCCCATATGGCCAGTGCGAAAATCTAATGGAGAATGGAGACTAACAGTGGATTATCGTGGCCTGAATGAAGTCACGCCACCACTGAGCGCTGCTGTGCCGGACATGCTCGAGCTTCAGTATGAATTGGAGTCGAAGGCAGCCAAGTGGTATGCAACAATTGATATCGCCAATGCATTCTTCTCAATCCCTTTGGCAGCAGAGTGCAGGCCACAGTTTGCTTTCACTTGGAGGGGCATCCAGTACACCTGGAATCGATTGCCTCAGGGGTGGAAACACAGCCCCACCATTTGCCATGGACTGATCCAGACCACACTGGAACAGGGTGAAGCTCCGGAACATCTGCAGTATATCGACGACATCATTGTATGGGGTGACACAGCAGAAGAAGTTTTTGAGAAAGGCAATAAAATTGTTCAAATCCTTCTGAAAGCTGGCAGCTCATGCAGAGCTCATGGGAGTCTTATATATTTTAGTGGTGGACTTGACAGCTCTAGGTTAATGGTCGGACTCAATCTTAAAGGTCTTTTCCAGCCTAAACGATTCTATGATTCTATATGTTCCCCACTTATTTATGAGAGAGCCACTGGGGTGGCAAGAAAAACCTTCCCTAAGTCAAGATAGGGCCAGTCGTCCTCTTAGAGTAGAAAATAAAACTGACTTTGTATGATTTATTCTTGACAAATCCATGTTGGCTGTTTTTTACTACATTATTATCCTCTAGGTGCTTATAAATTGATTGTTTGATAATTTTTAACGGCATCTTCCTGGCTACTGGAATAAAGCTGGCTGGTCTCTGATTCCCCAGATGCTCATTCCCCTCCTTCTCAGAGACAGGCACAGCATTCGCCCTTCTCCAGTCCTCCAAAACATCCTCACCATGTCCCCTGTGATAACCCCCGAAGAGCCAGGCTTTACTCTGCCCACTCCACAGTTACTCCTGCATAGGTCTCTTCAGGCCCTTGAATACATCAGACTTGCCTCCTCTTATCTTTTAACCTGTTCTTGCCCTGCTCCATCTCTGCTCCCATTGTTTGAAATTAATTTCACTTGCTAATCCTTTTTTGAAGGGTGAAAAAAAGGTGTTTTCTGTGGTTTCCATCATAAGGTTTTCTACTCTGAGAATTCACAGATTTACTCCATCCTTCATTTTCCTCTTGCTTTCATGCATGTACAGAATTGCATGGATTGGTTTTTGCATCCCTTGTTACTTGAAACCACTTTGGTGTCTTGGCTTTTCGGATTTTAAGGTTATGCACATGTCCTCATATTTAAATTCTGTTTTCTTGGGTCTGCACTTTCTTTAATGACACCTTTATTAATTTCTAGCTCTTAGGAAATTTCTTGCATAACTGCTTATTTGGTTTGCTTTTTCTTACTTTGCTGTTCTGGCAAATATCAATATTTCTCATCAATATTGCTGTGAGCTCCTGAAAATCAATGGATAGATTGAAGTAAATCAGCATAAACTGGCCAATGCACTGTGAGCCCCTCTAGACATTTATCCAACCAAGGTTCAGGGAAAAGGAAAGGATCACAGCACTTATCATCTCTTTTGTAATCACACCACTCTTGCTGCTGAGGTTGGCTGGGAAGTCCTGCCATCGCAAGGGCCTTACCCTGAACAAATAAGGGGGCACATTCGCTCTCTGAACCTTCCTGCTTGGAAAACAGCTTGGTGTCAACTAAGGAGAAAATCCACAGCCCCAAAGGAAAATTTCCTTAAGGGAAATAAAGTAATAGAATCATAGAATGGTTTAGGTTGGAAGGGATCTTGAGGATCTTTGAGTCCCCCCCCCCCTGCCATAGACAGGGACACCTCCCACTAGACCAGGTTCCCCAAAGCCCCATCCAACCTGGCCTTGAACACCTCCAGGGATGGAGCTTCCACAGTTTCACTGGGCAACCTGTGCCAGTGCCTCACCACCCTCAGAGTGAAAAATTTCTTCCTAACATCTAATCTAAATCTCCCTTCTTCCAGTTTGAAGCCATTCCCCCTCATCCTATCACTACATGCCCTTGTAAAAGTCCTTCCCCAGCTCTCCTGTAGCCCCTTTAGGTACTAGAAGGCCACAACAGGGTCTCCCCGGAGCCTTCTCTTCTCCAGGCTGAACAACCCCAACTCTCTCAGCCTGTCCTCATAGAAGTGTTCCAGCCTTCGGATCATCTTTGTGGCTCTCCTCTGGCCCCACTCCAACAGGTCCATGTCTTTCCTATGCTGGGGGCTCTAGAGCTGGATGCAGTACTCCATGTGGGGTCTCACCAGAGTAGAGTAGTGTTGGGCTGTGGCACCTGAGGGCACCGTCTCTGGATTTTGGCCCTGATGGTCGCAGCTCCCACCATTCACAACCAGGTGGACACATGCCTTGGGTATGGTGCCGGGTATAAACCGGACCCAGTGCCTCCCTGTGCCCCTGCAGAGAGATAGA
>NW_009647856.1:9252586-9255913 GCF_000708025.1 Charadrius vociferus | reverse complement strand
GGGGGGGGGGGAAGCAGGGACACAGCTGTGGGGCATCCTCGTTGCCAAAATAATAGAGCAGAATTTAGCAGCCAGAGCTCCCAGGCTCCCCCTCAGACACAGCCCAGCCTGAAGGGCGTTTTCCATGGGTTCAGAAAACCCAAATATTTTGAAGTGCAAATCACTCTTTTGATAAAGCAAAGCTGTGGTTTCAGGGTGGAGTGTCGAGCAGCAATAGCTGCTAAATGGTGTCTGCCTCCTCCTGCCAGGAGGGGTGAAATTGGGGGGTTTTCTCTTTATTGCCTTCCTTCATAGCAGTGTGTTCTCACACGTGTGAGGTACTGCGCTCTGTTGTAAACGTATGACACTTGAAAATAAGGCCTGAGACGACTTTGCGCTGCTGAATGCAGCAGCAGGGAAAAATCACCGTTAATTGGGCAAGCGAGAAAAGGGAGGAGGCAGCACTGGTTTGGAGAAAGCCTTAGGAAAACTTACCCCTTGTGAAAAATGTGCAATCCACCGATGCATCATCATCTCTTCCAGATTATGTGCAGGTTATTTCTAGAGAATGAAATTTTGGTTTTGAAATACCAATAAAGTTCAAACGTCTTTTTTCTTTTTTCTTTTTTTGTTTCTCTGTGTTCAGCAATTGCTGTGCCATACCTGGGCAAATAGAGTCTGAGGCAATTCCCAGGTGAAAAATTATCATCCAGCAACCCATTCTTGGAAATGGGTCTTTAGCAGCAGCCTAGGAAATTTGAGAAAATGCAAAACGTTAGAGCCTGAGTAAATCTGTGTTAAGATACGTATTTGCTTAATAGATGCTTCCACATATAGTGTGTTCAACTGGTTTATATGAGTACCAACTTTAATATTTGATTTAGAATTTAATATAGACGCGACTGATTGCAAGACACAATCAGATTTACCAGCTCAGGGGAATGAAGCTTTTTATGAAACTAACAATTACACATATAAAATCAGCTGAAAATGAGTTAGCAAGATCAAACCTCCAGCTTGCTGACCGAACTCATGATTAAACCTTGATTAAAGTCAGTGAGCTAAATGAGTATCTATCAACCCAAAATTCAATTCACCCTTGAAAAAAAGGAGGGACTATTTCTGACGGGGGTTATTTCAGCAACGGGGAGTCAGCACGTTGGTACCTGGGGATGTGTTGGCTCAGTTGGGGTTGAGGGAATTCAGCGCAGACAGCAACAGGCAGCTGGAGGAGGGACACGTTGCCCAAACTGCCTGGCACTAACGACCTCTCAAGGACAGGGGATTCCCAAGCCCATGATAACACAATTCCCTCCTGTGTTGTAAACAGGACCTACTTGGGAAGCAGGCCAGCTCCCACAATTTTCTTGTCTCACAACATTTACCGCTGTTTTTAAGGCCATGGCTCAGAGTCATATGATATGATGAGATTTGCAGCCTCTTTGGCTTTGTAACTAAATGCAAGTTCCTACCTCTCAAAGTCAGGGAGGAAAACTGAGGTGCATGACCTCAGTGCTCCCTAAAGACAGCCTCAAGTATACTGAAAAGAGAGAGAAAATGAAACATACCCTCTGGGGAGGAGGCTGTAAAGGGGGATGGGACCGACAAAAAAATAGGTTTGAGGCTGCAGTTTGAGATTCTGATCCCGTCAGCGCACCCTGCAATGTCTCAGGTCATCTTGCCATGGACAACGGGAATAGGGGCATAGGATAATTCTGGTTGGAAAGCACCTGGAGAAGTGTCTGGTCCAACCTCCTACTGAAAACAGGGTCAGCTCTGAGATCAGACCAGGAGGCTCAAGGTTCAATCCAGTCTTGAAAAACTCCAAGGACAGAGCCTGTTCAGCCTTACTGGGCAGCCTGTGTCTCTGCTGTCCTGGAGAAAAAGTTTTTCCTCACATCCAGCCAGATCCTCTCATGTTTCTATTGATGCCTGTTGCTCCTTGTCCTCCCACCGTACACCACTGGGAAGCACCTGGCTCTGTCTTCCTAATGTCCTCCTCACAGGGATGAACAGGCTGCTGTGGGCTGTTCCCAAAGCTGTCTCATCTCCAGCTCCCTCAGCCTCTCTAACCTGGGCAAGTGGTCCAGCCCTGAGCACCCTGGGAGACCCCAGCTCAGCACCCCCAAGCTCCTCAGGGCCGACTCCATGCTCTCCCAACCCAAGACCACCAAGTCCCTGGCTAGCACTATTCCCCTCCTCTCCCAGCCTGGCATGCCCAAAGCCTTGCTGGGATAATCCGTATCTTCACCCCATGCCTGACCCCCTGACCCTGCTGCCCATCCTCATGCCCCCAGACCAGCAACTCCAAAACCTGCCCAGGGTGATTTCATGCCCCCCCCCCCCCCATTCTCACAGGCCCTGCTGGGACTCATTCTGTCTTCCTTCTCTTCTTATTCTTATTTTTATCCTGCCCTATGATACTTGTATGATTGCAGTCCCCAGCCCAGTATCCCCAACCCCCCTGGCAACCTTCCTACAGTCCCCAGACTGGTATTCAAAATCCCACCACGACTCCTCCCCAACCCAACACCCCAAACCCTGCCTGCCCTCTCCAGCCTGGCACCCCAAACCCCACTGGGACCTCCCCAACCTGGAACCCCAATCCCTGTCAGAACTCCCCACCCTGGCACCCCAAGCCTTGCTAGGACTCCCCCAGCCTGGCACCTCAGACACCTTTGGGACTCCCTCAGCCCATCATCCCAAACGCATGAGGACCCCCATTCACCCTCCCTAGCCCCACACCCCAAACCCCACTGCAACACCCCCAGCCCAGCATCCCAAACCTTGCCAAGACCTTTCCAGCCAGGGCACCCTGAACACCACCAGGACCTCCCCATCCTGGCACCCCCAACCTCTTGGAACTCAGCCAGCCCAGCATCCCAAACCCTGACAGGACCTCTACCCACACTCCCCAGCACCCTTATCCCTGCCAGTGCTCCTCCAACTCAGCACCCTAAACCTCACCACAACTTCCCCAACCCAGCACCCCAGTCCCTGCTAGGACCCTCCATCCCCATCCCCATTTCCACCTCCACCTCCATCCTCATCCTTATCCCCATTCCCATCTCACTACATCCCCATCCCCACCTCCACCTCCATTCCCACCCTGATTCCCACCTCCACCCCCATCCCCACCTCCACCTCTATCCCCACTTCCACCTCCACCCTCACCTGTCCTTACTTCCACCTCCACCCCCACCTCTGTCCTTGTCCCCATCCCCACCTCCATCCCCATCTCCACCTCCGCCTCCATCCCCATCCCAATCCCCACCTCCACCTCCAACTCCACCTCCATCCCATCCCCATGTCCATCCCATCCCCACCTCAACCTCCACCACCGTCCTT